>NC_048293.1:17290181-17590181 GCF_009762535.1 Notolabrus celidotus
TGGACGCCTTGTCGAGGCTGGAGCGGACGCTGTGGGGCAGCGGCAGCTCCTGGGCCAGCTCGTAGAACACCTCTGACTCCTTCCCGCGTCGACATCGCGCTGCATCCCTCGACTTCTCCTTCCTCCGCTCGGCGCTCACTCTGCGGGAGACAGGTAGTACAGGGTCAGTGACTCTCTGATCAAAAACTGGTTTTGATCCCACTATGCACACTGCAAGCTCTGACATCCCTCCTCCCTGACTCAGACTGTGTACAGAGTCTGTCACCAGGGCTGCAGCAGCTGGAGTCTGCAACAAACAAGCGCCTGGCCCAGCTGCTGTCTCGCCCCTGTCTGACTCATTTACATACATGGCTGTCTGCGAAAGTCTTATTGGCTTCTGACCAAAAGAAAAGGAGACCGGCCCCTTGCTGTGATTGGCTGGATGGACGGGCATGGATTCTCCTCTCTGTCTGTTGGTGCACAGCCAAGCTACAGTGAAACACAAATCACTGTGACATTTATGAGCCCGGCTGAACTGATGTACAAGCAGGAGTATGATAAAAGTGGCACCCACACAGAGCGCACTACAACATAGACACCTTTGACTAAACTACAAACAAACAAACATGCACCTTTTACGATTTACAGAAGCTTCCTGCATAAATGCCTCCTGCTTGTTCTTCCTCCAGATCAAGAGTTTGTCTAGGCAGGTATCCAAAGCCTGCCTAATGGACTCTCAGCACACAACAAACAGAGCCTTAAGACCTGGAAGTATTTTAGAATTGACAAAGCCCAGCATGCTTTAAAAACACTCTGAGGAAGTCAATTTAACCAAGGAAAAGAAAAACATGGCTTTTAAGCCGAGCTCTGATTTATGTTTGTGGACCACTTACATAAATAGACCCGCCAAGTGTCAACATAATTGTAATAGTCATCCTGACAACTGATGATACCTTCATCTCTCTCTCAGAGCACGACCTCAGAACCTCAAATGCATTTAGAAAGCACTGAACCAGAGTCACACAAAGAGGGCTGCAGACCAAAAAGCCCCTGGCTTTGAAATGGACACCTAATTGAAATTGATCTGTTATGCACTTACAACGTGGACCATGGCCATGTTGTTATTTGAGGCTCTCTAACAAGAAAATGGACGAGTTAAATAAATTTAGCAAACAGTGCATCAATTCACCTGGCAGGGGCTCAGACAGGTTTCTCATAAAGGAGAGTGGGGTAGGAGAGCATTTTGGTGTAAGACCAAAAAGTTTCCACAGAAAGTAGATTACATAAAGAGTCATTCAGGGCAAAACAACAGTCCGGGCATCAGCTGACACCGACACAAAGTGTACCAAAACAGACAAAAAACCAATGAAATCCTCTGAAGGTCTAAATCCAGAGGGATGAAGATTCTCGATCCTCCTTCCTCCGAGAGAATTACGTGTTCTACAATCTCAACTTTATTTATATAGCACCTTTAACACATAAAAACATCCAGCCCAAAGTGCTTCTTACAAAAGGCATGATTATAAATAAAATACTTAAAAATAAAATAAATACAGTAAAATTAATAAAATAAGTAATAGTGGAAAGAAAAGTTCAAAACAAGGTAGCGTTAACAAGATGAGTTGAATACAATAAATAAATAGATAAATAAATAATTACATAAGATAAATAAAAGTTAAAGCAATGATTCATAATAATAATGGTTAAAATAATAATAAAAATAACAAAAAATATAATAATGCAGGCCAGGGCTTAATGTAAATTACTCCAAATTAAAAACTAGATTAAAAGGTAAGTCTTAAGTTTACTTTTAAAAACACCCAGAGAGCTCGCCGTTTTGATATTCAGAGGCAGAGAGATCCACAGCTTAGGGGCGTAAAAACAGAAAACTAAGTCATTACGCTACAAGACCAGCGTATACACTCATCCACATGGCAAACATTTAGATTATCTGCTGTCAGCACCGGGGAGCATATGATCGAGGTATTACACAACAAATCCTGAATGAACACATTTCCTCCAAGTCCAGCGTCGAGCTCGGTCTGTAAAACAATTCAACCACCGACCTAAAAACCCTGCCCAAAGCTAAAATAATCACAAAATGATTAAAAAGCCGTCATACGCTGCAACACACTGAAAGTCCTCTCTCTCTCTCTCTCTCTCTCTCTCTCTCTCTCTCTAAGCTACATGCTAAGCTTCAGATGATCTAATGACAGATAACAGAATGCTTTTTAAACAGTGGTCCCGTTAGGATGCTCGATGACTGGGGGAGTACAAATGGTTTTCTTTGTAGTCGCTGCTTCCTGTTATATCTCATGATGTTATGCAAAGGTGATTCAAATGAGGGTTAGGTGTTATATTGAAATGAGGAACACAGGTACAACACAAAGGAGGGCATTATTCTCCATACAGTCGTTTTTTTAAAACAACAGGTTCATTTTGACTGAGAGTTCCAGGGTCTTTTAGCCCCCAGAACAATTTTCCCCAGAACTTAAATGTTCCTCTGCCCCCATTGATGTCTGAGTTTTGATCGCGGGCTGAAGTCCTAAGTAGATTGTGCAAATCAGGCCAGTGACATATGGAGAAAAAAATTATATTAAATAATATTTTGAAATCTTAATAAATAACTAAACTAGTATGAATTCCCAGGAACTCCCTCTGTGTTTCAACAACTGTGTAAACTCCACAAACACTGTTACATTCAGCCAAAAGTCCCTGGACCTTTGAAAAGTACTAGGAGCAGCTTTTCAGGGGGAAATTAACTACCCCTGAACTAAATTTAGACCCTGGTTCCTCCGGTCGAAACACATGTAGTTCAGGGGTAAAGTCCTTAGTGCCGGGGTAAAGTTCCTGTGATCGAAAAACGCCTTACAAAACCAAACACATTTACACCTTCTGAAAATAATATCTAACTTTGTGCTGCTTTGGGAACTTTCAGTGAATTCAGGCCTGGTTCTAAAGAGTGAAATGTTCCCTGTTTGAGAAACCACAACAAACACTTAAAAACTTACAGAAACAATAAAAAATCCATGTTCATTCTTGAACACTGATCATGCAAAGAAAGCAAAGCAGAGTCCACGATGTTAAAGCAGCAGCCAGCACAGAGGCCAAAGTTACATAACAGTATTAATGCACACGGTCCTGCATGCCTCGCAGCTCTCTGCCCCACATGCCTCCCTTCATACTTTGCTCTGTCGTTAGCTTTAATGAGACTTTGTTTTGCCGCCTAATAAGAAAGAGTTCTGTTACGCAAACACAACTTTTAATGAACAAGTGGTTCAGAGATTAATGAGAAAACAATGTACAATGAAAATCACTCTGCTGTTGCTGAGCCACAGTTGCTTGTGTATTTAGTAACCAGGGGCTGACCTACTTCACGAGCAAAATGTTCTCCCTGTCCGTCAGCTCTGTTTAGTGTGACAGAAAACGTGGTCTTATCTGTTATGTAATCACGTTCAGCGAGAAAACATGACTAAAGCTAATACTAGATTTGTGGCGTAAAGCAAAGCAACACTTTGACTCGTCTTTCTGACGGACTATTTAACTCTTGACATGCTCCTCGGATGAAGTGACATCACTGAGAGCAGCACAGGAACTAATAGTGATGAGAATATCCCTGATTTAAGTTTGACAACTTCATTCAGACATACCTTGGTTTTCAGCCACGGTAAACAACAATGGCTGCCTGCAGGGCAAAATCCATGTTAGTGTGCTTGTTCACAGCTTGCTCATTAATGTTTCATATGATTTTTTCTAAGTGTAATTGACTTTCATCTATCTGCACTGAGGTCTCATCAATCTGCCTCGACTTGACTGTGTTTGTATGGGCCCTGTGGCTGTGGTGATGTAAACACAGCTGAAAATATGGACCCACATTGAGACCTTAAATGCACTCAAAGAAACCGCAAACTTTGGATGTAGCTACTGCGACCGCAGAGAATACTGCATTCTCAAAGGGACACCTGAGGCTGACTCAAAAGGTGAGTCAATCATTCACCTCTAATGGAAAAGACCAACTTTGGAGGAGAAACAAACACGTTTACAACCTCCTCTAAAACACAACTCTGTTCAGCTCCCCGTACTAAAATAATCTCAGTCTGCTGTAAACACTGTAGTTAGCCACTTAACAAATTAGACAAATAATAAGCTTTGATCAGATCAGACTGTACGACTTGAAACATCTCCAGCCGCGTCACATCTGGCTCTCAACACAACAACACAGTGACACAGTGACAGCAGAGATCCAAAAGGGGGTCAATAAACCCGTATTAGGCGTCAAACTGGCTACACCCCCTTTTTGTTTTCACTTGAGCAAGGCAGGGTGAGGCTACTTTATTTGCATAGCACGTTTGATACACTGAGGAAGTTCACGTGCTTCACTGAGAGTTATAATTAAAAAGAGCAGGAGTGTAATGGCAGTTATGGTTCCTTTTGTGTTTTGAATTGTGATGTCTAGACCTCCTAAACCTCCCGCCTGATTACACAACCCTGTCCTGGTGCAGATACCTGCAGCAGACAAAGGGTGTGAAACATACTAGGGATGTTCGCAATTGATCGACTATTGATTAATTGATTGTTAAGAACGTACTCGATCACATTTTTATTGCTTTGATTTTCTATCACGTGGAACAAACATCACGTGGTCTTATATTTTGTTCAGCTATCAGGGAGGTGTTTTAAGTTTAAAGCATGTTTCAATGTGAATCAGCTGACTGAAGGTGTTGCGCACAGCGGAGACTATCAGCTGGGGCTGTGGCTGAGTGACAGGTCTCCACAAGTGCTTTTTTTCTCCCTGCCAGACTGATTATGACTCGGTTGCGCTCCCGGCTGACACTCGACTGCATTCACATGCTTATTTTTCTCAATAAGAACAAGTAGACAGAAACTGGACACTGTGAGTCTAAAATATGTTTCTGTTCAGTTCCCCTGTTGCAGTAAATCCACATGTTGTAGTCAATCCACATGTTGTAGTCTGATTGTGCAACAGGTGTTTGAATTGTTGCAGCATTTAAGTGTTGACCCAACAACAAACACGTTGCCTGTGAGATAATCAATAAAACAGACACTGATAAAAAAGATAAATCATAAAGTGGTTCAGGGTCAGTTTGTCTAATGAAAATAAAGCTGTGTAATCAAACCTAGTTTCTCTTTGTGTAAACTAAAGATCATTAAGAGTGTAGGACTATAGATGAAGTAGCTTATATGACACATTTTCAGCAGTCTACTTGTGTTTATCCTCAAACAGAGTTTATAGTACATATTAATAATTACTTCAAATAAAGAAGCAGAAACAGTTTGTTCCTCTCTACCTGGCACATGTAATAAAAGTGACCTAGATTATAACTCTTTCATTAAGCTAATACAACTCACCGGAGACAGCGCTCCAACCGGCCACATCTGACCCGTGTTTATCCATCAAGTCCGGACACATTACCAAGTCTGACTCACACCATCCTTCCGCGTCTCACTTCCTGACACTTTTAATGTGTTTCCTGATTAAAAAGCTTCAGCTGATGTGTGTTTTCAATGAAAAATGGAGGCCTTGGGGAGTTTAAAATACTTGCTTTGACCTACAAAACAAAACAGGACCATTAGCTGGAAAGTGACTACATTGGTGAAGTTATCTTTCAGGCACAAAGTCAGATTCTGATAAAAGCAACTTACCGCCCTCAGAGTTGAGGATTATGTTTATCAGTCCCCCAGAGCAGTCTCACATTGTTCGCTTAAATAAAGGCAGAGGGAGATTTTTCTACAGTGCACTGTGCATGTATGAGCAGGACAGGATCAGCAGGGTGATAAGATGGACTACTTTGGAGGCAAAAACAACTCCAAATGCAAAATTCCTCATACCCTTACAAACAAACACTGCTCACCTCTGGCCTTTCAGATCCCGTCCAATGAGATCGAAGCAAACCTTAAAAACTATTGCCGTCTCTAAATGACTGAAATGCATGAATAGATTTTCTTCAGCATGACCTTAATGCGGCAACTTGCCATCATGTCAGAAACACCATTAATATGCATCACTTCCAAAAACACAGCAGCACTGTCGTCCAACTCTGAATCCACTTTCAGGTATGTGAGTCAAATAACAAGGTTAATGTGCATCATGCTGCTGAAGGCGATTCATGGAGGTATTGTGTTCTTACTTCCTTCCATGTATTGTTTGTGTAACACTCCGTGAAAGTCATTACAACAGTGCTGCACGAAAACTATCAACGATGAAGAAAGGGGGGAAAAGAATTGTGCAGATAATTGTGGTTTTGACATCTTTCTGCATCAAACCAATAAAAAAGCTTTCTGGTTTACACTTTTGAGTTTCTAGCTTCCTTTAAACTTTTCCTTCAACTTCACATGAACTCTTAAAAGCTTCTCTCTGTTTGCCTTCTCTAAACACAGTGACATGTTAACTTTCTTTATTGTTGTGTTTGATCATAAAACCTGAATTCTGAAAATGTGCACAAAGACCAAACACACCTTTGCCCTGCTCTAGCATGTTTGTTTCTCAAGTTCAAACTAGCCTGCATTCATGTAGGTATTGTACTTGAGTCTCAGGGCAGGCTGTTGTAAACTGCAGGCAGGGATTCTGTCCACACATTTGGCCACTCCTATTGACGTCAAACTCTGGTGATTAAGAGATGAGACAGAAATAAATACAGAGGCACCTCACACACAGAGACAAGCCCTACCTGAATCAAACCGGGCCACAACTCTGGAGTTTTGTAGATTACTCTGCTGAGCACATTCATTGAGTCTTTCACAAGACTTAAACCACACACACACAAAGACACATTTAAATCAGAAGAGGATGAATAAAGCCAATTAGGTCATTGAATGCAGCACAAAGGCTTGAAATTAGACAGACAAAAGAAATGGCAAATTATCTTAACCAGCAAGCGCACAAGTCAGACTGTTTTTTTTTCTACCAACGCGATGACAGTAGCAGTGAAATCCTGACTAAAACAGAGAGGATAGAGCAGGAATGAAACTACATGCACACATGTGGAGCAATATTCTCCAAAAATTAACCATTACACACTTTTTTAATGTATTTTGTATGTAATTTCTTTAGTAAAAAGCCTCTACAGTCCATCCTCTATATGTGTGTATCTTTCAAACAAGACAATAGACATCTTCAACACCAGGATTCTGTTACTTCTGTAGTTTCACAGTTTGTCTTTCCAGCATTGTTCTGCTTCAAGAATTTATTTGTTGCCAAAATGGACAACCAAAGAACCCACTTTTATAGATCTGCTGTGAAACAAGAAATGTTCAAGACACTTTTTATCAGACTATTTCCTGGTCTCAAAAACTTTCGTCGTGATTATGAATCGGCACGGGACAAATGATCTTAAACTCGGTCAAGGACTACAATGAGCTTGTAATGACAGTCAGAGGCTAAGCAAATCACCCTATTGCAAATTACTATGTTTTCATATAAGCAATTAAAAAACAATGGCCATTTTTATCACAGACAATGAAGAGGCTCCCAGGCTTCATGAACAGTCTGACTGTTGACATTGATGACTTTAGTTGAGTGTCGATTAGAGTTAACAATCACAGGGTAACTCCTGATGTGATAATACAGCAATGACTGATGAATTATAAGACAATCATGCATTATATAAAGATATCTGATTTTCTAAGATGATGACATCCCATTAAAGGTAATGTGCAGGATTCATTTAAGAGCCTCCATGAGGAGTCTTGGAACCAGAGCGCCATATTAGTTTTTAAATTACAATATCAATATTTAGAGCCGGTATTTAGTACAAGTCAAGACGACAATGCACTACCATATCAATATTTGTCCCATCAGTACTGTAAATGCAATTCAAATCAAACAGCATGACACAAATATTTCTCTTGCTATGATATGATCATAATAGTGTTTGTGACTTTCTTTGTCTCTGGTTATTTCAAACCAAAATCTTGTTCTTTTGTAATTTGCACAAATTTAATATTAATAAAAAATTCTTCATGAAAACTTTTTTAGCATAACATAAATCATTCATCCCTGCAGCCATTAGGCTTCATAACTCTCTAGCCAATGGGAGATGAGCTGACAGACACCTGAATTACTTGTTTTATGTGATTTTTATAGTTTTATCTGGCAGACACCTGAATTTCCCTTCAGGGATTAATAAAGAACATTCTTTTCTATAGGCTGGTTGTCCTTTTCAAGATTTAATAAATGGTGCGGCAGTGCATCCTGCCATGTGTGGCAACACCTTCCAGAACATTTCTCTGATAGTTTGAGTTATCACACCTGACACTGATGATGACTCATATACAACTTACAGGCATGGAGATTTAAGCTTTAAAAACAACCACTGCCAATTTTTAACCACAGGTTAACAAGCTAAATTACATAATTAATAATAATAATAAGTTGCCATTACAGAAAAGGTCAAACATAAAGCTGCTGGGCAACTTTGCTAATTAATAATTAGAATAAAATATTAATTTCAAAGATAGCTATGCTCTCAAGCTTATAGAAATCTTGCTGATCATTGCCAAAAAAACTGTATTGCCTTAAAATGGAAATCAAATGTTGGCATTCCTATTGGGCTCTGGCTCTCTGACATTAACAAATGTGTTCCGCTAGTGAAAATAACTTGCAGCCTGAGAAACAGGAGTAAAACATTTTATAAGATATGGCAACTGTATCTGGACTACATGGAAAACCTGCCGTCTCACATGATGGACTGTGCCACTGTATAACAAAACTGTATTGAGAATGTCTTGAATATCACCTTTGAGGTGAAGATTCATCTTTGTCTCTCTTTTTGTAACTTTTTGTTTTTCTATTTTCTATTTTTGTTCTTTTGGAACTGCCTACTGTCTGTATGTATTCTGTAATGTTAACTTATCTCATACAATAGGCTTCCTTCTCTTCTTTTCTGTCCTTTATATTGTTTTTTTTTAAAGTTTAGTTTCTTTATTATTCACCATGTCATGCACCGAAAAGGTGCCCAGCCCATATGGACTTACAAGACAAAAGCAGAACAAAATAGGAGCAACAACCTAAGACGAAAACGAAAAAGAAGAGAGCAGTTACAACACTGCACGTGTTCAGCAATAACCTAAAGTAATTAAAAAGCATAGTGGTACACTTCAGACATCTGACAGTGACAACAACTAAATCAGACATACAGTGTGCGCCTACGCTGCTGAACACAAACTGAGCAAACTGGAACACTTAGTTTGTTAACAGGTACTGAAGTCTATCTTCATCAGACTTGCAAAACAAATCAGGACAGCTTTCTGATATTTTGTTGAAAAGGAGGCACCTGCGATCATGATATGATAGACAGTAGAATAAAAAGTGCATTGCATTATCAACTTCCTCCAGATCATATATATGTCTATATTCTGTTTGTGTTTGAATCTGAAAAGCAAAATAAAATATTCCCCCAAAAAACAGAAAGCAAAAGATCAGCTTCCATAATAAACTCAATATTTCATCAGAAACCTCACACCTCCTCTCCAGCACTGCTCGCATGAGCGCCCTGTCAATGCTGGCACACCAAACCCACATAAAACACTAACCTTAAACCAACACACACTTATCACAACAACAAAACTATCAAAACAACAACAACAACAAAAGTCAAAGATGCTTCATGTAAATGTGGATTATCTCTACAACGAGCACAAACAGGGACGAAGCAACGCTGGTGTTAAATTTAAATAAATATCAAGCCATACTTCATCAACTACATACAATACAAACATAGCAGACACATGTTCCTTGTATTAAATTATATTAAATATTAGTTAAACAGTTTTCAGTGTAGTTCAACGTTAGCAGACTGGCTATGTTAGCTTGCTAATGAAAACAACGTCGGTTGTATCTCTCCAACAAACACACCAAACTAACCGTTAATCTTTAAATTAGGCTTACAATGTGTGTCAATATACATTCATTAATGGACAAAGTTGTTAGGCAAGCTCTCAAACAATAATACAACCCGCTGTGTAGCCTTAGCTAGCCTTACCTTTTCTTTTCGGGGACAGTTCCTGTGTCCATGTCAGGACGAAGGACCGGAGTAGAGTCTCTCTATCGGTATCAAGCTGTATCCGGGCCCGCCGAGAAAACAACCCAAATATCACGGTTTATCACAAATTTTGATCCGTAAATCCTCCACAGAGTTACATACGAGCTCTCGCTGTGTGTTATTCTTCAAAGAAACTGAGCTTTCATCCACTAAAGAGGGTCCGTTCGTCGGGTCTTCATCAGAGATTGTGCCACGTTACGAGTGGAGAGACAATCACCGTGGAGGATCACTGGCTCCGCCCCCTCCTGACTCCGCGGACACGCGCAGTCACATGCTTTCTCTCTGTTGTGTACGCGCACGGAAAACCTCACAAACTGCAGCGTTGCAGAGTAAATCTACTATCTAATTACGAATTACTTTTACTCCACTACATTCAGAAGACAATTATTGTACTTATGAATCTACATTTCTATCAATGCTCTAGTTACTCTCTACTTTTGCTTTGAAGTCAGCTGTTTAATTTCCTTCTCTTTTCTGAAATCTGATCCCTAAGACAGTACAATGTGTTTGTGTAGTTCTGTTTGTCTCAGTGGTTCAGCCATACTTGTATCATGCATCTCCACAGTTGAACGTGGAGCGAGCACAGAGCAAGTTTCACTCAGATCAGGCAGTTCATTTAGAGGTGGTAATGATGGCTATAATTCTCCACCTGAGCAACCATGGTCATATCTTCAGCCCGTGTTAGAGGTTTTTGAAATAAAGAATGATACGTATTGTTTGAAATGTTCACACTGTTTCCCACACTGCCCTAACATACAAACATTCACTGTCCAACCTGAGAAAGTGTGTTGAGCTACGCAACATTTGTTTCATTCCAGATGAACATTTCAAACTAAGTTGTCTGTGCTTGGAGTAACTTAGTTGCTGTTTTTATTACATGGTATAGTTTTTAGAGATTTCAAGTAATGGTTTCTAAATAAACATAATGTAACAGAATGTACTTTTATTTATTCTTGACTGCCATCATGCTTTTTGAAAATACAAAGTTTTGAGTACTTAAATATTTTAAAAACAAATACCTCAGTAATTTAACTCAAGTAATAATCTGACTGAACAACTTTCACTTGTATTGGAATAATATTTTACCTGGAGTATCTATATTTTGACTTAAGTAATAAAGCTATGTACTTTGTCCACCCCTGACTAACTGTAATTTTCAATGAAAGTACAGTGTTTGGGTCATTAATGTTAGAATATATGTCACTAAAAAGCAACTGCATAATTTATATAGATTAAAGTTTATACATCTCGTTGATCAGTAAAAATGATATGTCTCTAAAGTGTATTTTATTCATCATGATCATTTAAAGCAGGGGCGTCTAACTCAGTTCAGGGGCCACATACAACCCAAGTTGATCTGAAGTGGGCCGGACCAGTAAAATCATAACATAATAACATATGAATAACAAAAACTCCAATTTTTTCTCTTTATTTCAGTGCAAAAAAGTTCAAGAACATTCTGAAAATGTTCACATTTAATTAACTATCTTTCTACAAAAACAGCTTGTGTATTTTTGTCATGATGAGTCTCATAGTAGGCCGAATATTTCCCTCTTTAAGCCCTGAAACCTGCTGCGAACACACCAAACACGCGTTTCCCAGTCACCTGACACAGAGTGTGATGTTTAATGCAAAAGAACAGGGATTATAATAATGAACAAGGTAAATTTGACTATTTTGGACCCACCAGCTCCAGCATGAACAGTTTGCTTGCTGGTCAGTGTTGTATGCAGGGGTGTAGTGCTAGTGTTAGTAGTAATTTTTTCACTTTGCAAAGTTGTTCCGCGGCAGCCGGATTAGAACCTCTGGCGGGCCGGTTTTGGCCCGCAGGCTGCATGTTTGACACCCCTGATTTAAAGTGAAACACCTTTGGGTATTTGCTTTTGTTGTAATTTCACCAAAGGTACAGGGCAGGTACCAGGTGGCAACCACTGCTGCCTTTTAACATAGGCACAAATAAGCCCACTTTGACAGGCAAAATCCTTCTCTGGTCTTTGCCCCCTCAGTCTCCAGTTTCATGTATTGCTTATCCCCTCTTTGCCCAAACTCAGTTGAATATTTTCTGTGGAAATAATTTCCAAGTATTCAAAAATTGAATGCAAAACTGTATATTTCCACTTTACTGGCTTCACTAGCTCAAAAAAGCTCTTGTTCATTTTCCTTAACTGGTTTGGTGATTTCTGTCCGGTCAGGCTCCTCCTACCTGCCCACATGTTTGGCAGTTATTCACGTGGCCTGTGATTCAGCTCTAACATTGGGAAAGAAATATGGAAGGAAAATGTTCTCCCATCCTCCAAAAAGTCCAAGAGAGGATCACTCCACAGAAAATCTCCCCTTTGCTACATTGCACTACCTTACTCCTCATCCTCGTGCATATGTTTGATGTTACTCTCCTGCTATGAGAAGCTCTGTTTATCTCTTCCGAGAATTGTTGGCTGGCAAAACACTTCAGTTTGACTGGCAGAGCTGCACACTTTAACCTGAGGACAAACAAATGCAGGACCAGGCAAGCTTTCTGTTGCTCTGCTATAACTTGATTATTAAACTGTACGGCATTGTCGCCTGATACAGAGAATCAGCAAAACGCATTAATAATACTGTTTCTATGTGTATTACTTATCTTGCTGTTGCTAACTAAGGGTCACAGAGTTGGTGAGTATTCATTCCTAGCTAATTATGTTTACTTATTTAGTCAGTGTGATAAACTTTACGATTGTCTGGCAACGTTTATACCCACCTTTTTCTATGTTCCGGAAAGGTGAGCCCTGTCAGTTATCTCTGTTGAAGTAAACAATAGATTAGTATTTGAGGACCATTTATCAAGTGTCCAAAACCGGATTAACAACTGATGTCTTTTGAAGTGGTGCAACCTTTTTAATGCCTTACAAGCTCATTTAAAGTGCCCTGAAGGGACAGTCTGCTGTGTGATAAGACTATTAACACAGCTTTGAAAGGGAAATGGTGAAATGTACATGACAGATTGCATTATCTTTGAAAACCCTCCTTTGATTCTGCTTCCTGGGTCAGTATCTTAATACTAGTAGCTAGTTCTAGGACTGGTCAAAACCCTGAACTACGGGCTGTATGTAAACTCACAAAACTCATTCAGTGAACAGAAGTTGAACATAAAAAAAGGAAGATTCAGACAGGGTGATGTCTATGTAGTCTTTTTCATTATCTGCAGCTACTCTGGAGGGTATCGTCCATTCAGGCACAGACTGAATCGAGCAGTGCTGAGACGCTGCTGGCAGCCATCAGTAAGTCTCAGTAATAGAAATGGAGACAGGGCTCCTAAATCTCTCCTCTCATTCAGACATTACCCGAGGAAAGCTGCCAGACAGGGGGGCACTTTAATGGGCAAACAAAAAGTCAAGTCATTTAATCCAATGTCCTGTTCTCTGTGTAGCACACATCTTTGTTAGGTCAGCTTAAAGCTCAGCAAAGTCCCTGAGATCAATGCACCTCCAATTCGTGAGTTGAAATTATATTTAAGGTGAGCTAGAGACTTAAGAGGGATTAAAGCATGACAAGAAGAGCTTAACCGAAGCCTCAAGTCGCACACTTGCACTTGCAAATGTAACGAATCACCAGCGCAGGCCTGTTTCTACTTTCAGATCACACCCTCGGGGGCGTTTTGTATCAAGGTTAACAATTTACAGTGTTTAGAGTCTCAGTCCTCCAGGAGAGGGGGCTGAGGAGATAAACAGATGTGATGACTTCCTCCCCCAGAACCAACAGGAAGAGTCCATCCCCGTCCTGAGGTCAGGGCTGTTCATGTAATGGCAGCTTCTTCATGAGGCTCTCCTCTCAACACAACAGTTTCACTTCTTTGTCGTTTCGTTTTATAGGTTTCAACTTTTGTAACCAGAAGCAGTAATGTTCTCTATTCATGCTTCAAAAAGTATCATAAAGGCATGATTTGCTCGTCTTTTTTTCTTCCTGTTTATATCAAAGGCGACAGTAATGGTGCGGTGTGGTTTCCTGTTTACTCTCTGCTGGTTTGTAATGACGACAGAAGACTCTGACGCCCCCCACCAGATGATTTATGTTGCTGTACTGTAGGGTTAAGGTTTTTAGTTATCCCCCGTCTATCACCTCCTACAATAGTTTCCATATTTATCTATCAGGGAAGGATGTTAAACTGTGCAACAGGGAGAATATTTAATAAGTTTCTCTTATTTGCATGTTTGAAAATGCCCCCATGCGAGTCCTCATTAACCAGGCAGTCCATCTACAGACTAAAAAAAAAAAGCATCTGTGAGCAATTACTCATTACTTTTGAGAAATCTTCAGACAGCGTAAGACTCATTTAACATCACACTGCTATTCTTCCTGTTACCGGGATGGCTGTGGTGAAATCGCCAAATTTTCAGACATTTCACAGTCAACATGAATCACCTGTCCTTTCACCTCCAATAAAAGTATTGCGTCATCCTCAACATGCCCTGTTGATTAGAGCACAGAGATGGATGCCAGGTTTTTGTTACAGGGTGTGAATAATTAAGTAACACACATGACCTACCCTATGATACCGACACCTGCGACTTAGACACATTATTTTCATCCCCAATAAGATGTCCAAATCCACAACATTCCTTCCTGTTGGAGGGAGTGTGGAGACTGTTTGGCAGACAGTAAACATATCTTTAAGTTTTTGTCCTCATGTCACCCTTCTGGTAAGGAGGGCTGCATTTAATCTCAGAGACTGGATCTGACACTTGATTTCTCTTTCCCTTTTTTGGTACCTTGGAAACTCATAGGTTTGAGTATAAGAAGAGTAATGGAGAGTAAGTAATGAGAAAATCACAATTACTCTTTAGATCCAAATGATGAAGGGAGACGAATCCTGGGACAGATAGGAATACAACAATCATAAATACTCTTAACTGAGTTCTTCTGAATGTCTGAATGCATCTGTGTGTTGTGCATTGTGCCTGTGTCTATTTTATTGAACTATTTTTCTATTTCACCTGATGAAACCGCAATATATTCATCCTTTCCTTTATCTATTATAAAACAAAAATAGTAGGAAAAATAAGTTTTCCCTTGATATGAACTTAAACTTAACTTAAGTTTATTAAATTAAGTTTAAGAGGACGTTCTGCTGTTCTAAGTTTCAAAATGGTGGGATTTCACCATTTGGGCCGGGTCTGCAAGTCTGTTTGAGTTTGTTTAATCTTGAAAATGATGTCACGTCATTGAGGAGCTATTTCATCAGTTCACTCAGTCCTTCCAGGCAGCTGGAGTTTTCAGTAAATCTCTGGCAGGCTGGTTAACACTTACTACTTACTTTTTCTTCTCTGGACTGAAAACAAAACATAACTCATACTTTTGTACTCCAAAAAAAAGTGCCTTTTTCTATTTGCTGTTAAAAGAAAGCAAACTTATTGGTCTGCATGAGAGCAAATGTAAAAACAAAAATCATGACATGGTACACCTTCTCAAACAAGTTTCACATCAACATGCCAAAAAGACACTTGTACGAATGAATGAAGATCACGTTGCATCAGAGTCAGAAATAAATGTCATCTCAAAGTTCAAAGCCATGTTTTTGGAAAATTACAGGAGTGCTTAAGAGCGCAGCCCGTTCTTGTCAAGCATGTGTCTGGCTGACTCCTCGGACACTTTGCACCCTCATGTCTCTGGGGAATGTGACAGTGTTGGACTGTTCATGCCACTGGGAACTGTCCTGAACACACATAGAAGATGCCTGCTGGATCAATCAGGAGATATCTAGCTCTCTAGAAGCTCAGGCGAAGTGAAGGAGAAGTTTCGAAACTCGTCCTGGTTGATGGAAGGGATCAGAGGGTCATCGATGGGTGTGAGGGTGGGTTCTTCCTGAGTAAAATCTGGGTCAAAGTTGTTGACGTCCTCTGGCGTTTTCTGGAGGTGAAAAATGAAGTTATTCATCGGCAGCAATGTTTCTGCAGCAGTCAAGGTAAGACAAAGTCAAACACTACGTAATATCTGCTGAGTGCTTTCCTTATCTTTTTTACACATAATCATGCCATAAATGTCTTGTGACTTACAATCCTGGGCTTGAAGGGAGGCTCCATTTCTCTACGATTCAGCTTCTCCCAATCAATGCCATGGAAGAAGGCGTGGCTGGTCACTGCACTCTCTCCACCCTCTGAGGCCACACAGCCCAGACGGCGGGCCGGGTTTTTGGTCAAGAACTGTGAAAACAAATAGATGGAAGAATTGTTGGACACTGGAGATTTGATAACAAATGAAAAATATATTTAATGTATGATAAAGCATAAGAGTAAACAACTAGTATGAAAAGGCTTCAGAGGAGTTCAGCAGATTGTTTAGGATCTGTACCAACTGGGGAAATGTGACGCAGGTTAGTGAACTAGATCAGACTAGATTGTTAATGGGAGTCTTGCTATATTGGACTCGATCCAACATGACATCCAGTCAGTCCTGCCTCCCTATTCAAAAACACACACACACACACACACACACACACACACACACACACACACACACACACACACACACACACACACACACACACACACACACACACATACACAGACACACACTCTAGATTGTGACTGGCGCCTCCCACAAAGTTCAACAGGGTCCAATGGAGCAACTAAGGTGTCTCAACTTCCTGGTTTTGTGCACAATAAAACAATACAGAATTGAATTACCTGCTGAGCTCCAACTGTTTCTGTGCAACACTCGTGTAATTGAAGCCAGAGGGAGAGGCCCAAACAAAACAACTTAAAATTGAGTTAGAGTTTTTTTTTCTAGTTGCCTCAAGGAATAAACCGAAAAACAAAAACAAATGTGTTTTGGACGGCTGTCTGTCTCTTAGCTGGTGAGTCCGTGCACACCTTAGGGCTGACAAAGATGTTCAGACGAGGCTTCAACATAACTGATGAGCCTCCATCTCCACTTTAAAAGTGTACAGATTAACCCGAAGTCATTGGGAAAGATTCATACAAATATCAGAAGCATGAACAGCAAAAAGTGCACAAAGGAAATGAGACCGTGAGACGTGTGCAGGAAAATATTAATTGGTGATTCATTTGAGCTGGAAAAAATGGCCAAGTGAAGAAACTACACACTTTACTGTAAAGACATGGAAGAAACTACACAGTTTAATGCTTATGCAGTGTCGTGCAGAGAAATGCAGCTGTGAGCATTATCGAGCTTACAATTTGGACCGAGAAACAAACCCACACAAGTGCACCAGTTTGAGTTTTTGATGTGGAAATGACTGAGTCAGAAAGAAAAATGCGGGGGTCAACCAGTTCAGACAACAGATGACAAAGCTAAAGACAGAAAATTCCACTGAAGTTGATGCCATCTTTCCATGGCTACACGTCAGCTGTGCCATCCTAGGCACCAGACCTACAGAGTCAGCATGTCTGCATGAAAAAGCTGAGTCCTGCCAAAACTGTGTATTTGCAGAATCAGAAAGAAGTTCATCGGTAAACTGAAAGGAAATTTACCGTCAATGATTTTGTATTAACTGGATATTGCATTACCTGATTACTTTCATCCAACAAAGATTGAAACAATTATCACTTTTTGCTTCTTTTTTTTTTAACTAAGTCATTTTTTCATAGTAATCATTTCTAACATATTCAGTATTTCAATGGAGATCCTTACAAAGTAAGATTGACCGCTCAAGTCCTTGAACTTGGGAATGGGAACAAGGAGAACTTTACAACGGATCAACCCTCAGTATAAATAGCGCAGCAGCGTTCAAATCCACTCACACAGACATGCATCTTTACGTCACATGTGAGGCTGGGGAGATTGGTCCAGTGCTTCTTCATGCATTTTGCAATAAAAACATGGATAAGAAGAGGAGTGAGGGTTCTCAGGATGAGGGGGAATGGGGGAGCACAGGAGGAGGAGGACAGGGTGCATTAGAGGAGGAGAACGGGGCAATGAAGAGGAGGAGGAATGGAGCAAGGGGCGTTGTGATATTTATAGCTTGTGTGCTGTGACTGGGCAGTGGACCATGCCTTAATATAGTTATGTAAGAGACCCAGGCCAAACAGCTGGCTGTCAGAGCACCATCAGGCTGCGAGTCACTTTGCAGTCAGAGTGTCAGACAGTCTGAAGGACAACAAATAACAAACCCTGACATCAGAAACCCAGCTCAACCTTTAACTTAAGTCACACTGTAGGCGCGAGTGATACTGTCCAGGAATGCAGGAAATCTCTTTTAGTAAATGTTCATTCAACTCACTGTTTTTTGTTTCTTGACCTTGCTGGCTACAGCTCTAGTGATGAATTGATCTCCTTTATCGTCAGCTCAGTTATAAAAAGCTTTACAGACATTTCCTGCAATTGTGTACAATCAAAAGAGCCCGGCAGAGAAAATCTGAGGAAGGCAAATGTTTATGAAATAGGCAAACACTACAGCAACAACTTGCCTCCATCTTTTATGCAGTCTTTACTGTTAAATGAACTAGATCCTGAGAATTGCACATAAAAAGACTCACAGCTTTGAGTATATTCACTGCCTCTGTGCTGAGCCAAGAGGGATAAACAATCTCTTCATTCAGGATGGATTCAAAGAGGTCGTCTTCATTCTCTGCCTCGAATGGAGCATGACCTGACAGCATCTCGTACAGCAGCACTCCGAGAGCCCACCAATCAACAGAGGGTCCATACAGCATCTCCTGCAGGATCTGTGGAAACACAGCGATCATTAATGTCAAACACCGCAGCACAGAGAGCCTCAGAGAGCAGATAAGTGTGTTTCCAGAGAGGCTACACAGAGGTGCATGTGTTTATGACAGCAAAGAAGCCTTTCATAAATCCAGATGCACAGCTTTAGTGGAAAAATATTCCCCAAAACATGAGGACATAGACCATTTTAATCCCTTATAATGAGAGCCAAGTATGCCTTCCAGTCAGGAGGGAGAGAGGGAGTGGACCGCAGTGTTTGTTTTTGGTGAAGTGGTGTGATGGAGAGGAGATGGGAAAGGGAATTGCATCATATGAACTCAGAAAACCTGAGCTGCTGGTATTTGAATCTACATAAACTGTAAAATCTGTACTTGGGGGTCTGGCTTTTCAGCATGGGTGGATATTGGATTTTCATTTGTAGTATACATGTAGTTCAAGCAGTATTGAGCAGGCTGTGGTGCTTGCAGGAAAAACAGTCCCTATGGAGAGCAAAGGCAAGCAGAATGCAATCAGCAGTAACAGCATCCCGGCTCCAATTGGTGGTAATGTGACAACACGTCCTATAAACAGAAATCAGCATGCCAGTGCAGCAAGCAGTCTGTTCTAGATAAAACGTTTCAACTCAAGTGAAAAATCAGCTCGACAGCCAATACGTTTTTTGATTTCCTAACTTCCTGGAATGCAATATAATTTAGGAATCTGACCTTTCCGCAAGTATTTCGAAAGTTGGTTTTGTTTCCTCTTATGTACAAGGAATTAACATCATGATGTTGTTAGTAAAGCAAACTTAAGACCCTTTAATTAAAAAAATCTGTTTATTCTAGGGCTCAGATCGCTAAAATAAACAAAATTAAGCCTCTGTGTAACTTACTATTTACAGTGCAACTAAGACTCACCACAAACAAATGGACGGATGCTCCTTAATGAAACAGGAAATGACAGCATTCACTTTGCAGACATACAGTATATGTGACATCAGCTTTGATTTTGATCTGAACACACGGACGGTTCTCAAGTTGCTGATTTGACTGAAATTAATGGTGTGTTTTTTTTTAAGGTAGGGTTGGCTGGAAGTCTTTCATTTAATTATCTGCCGGCTACACTGGCAATTAAAAATGGTTTTGAGACTGCACGTATTCAAAGTGGCTACAATGTATTTTCATGCAGTTGTTCAATGTAATGTAAATGTATAATACAGCATAAAAATGCCTCAAACATCACAAGAGTGGGGTATAAAACATCCAAATGTCTATCAATAGAAGTCTGTATAGGTCTTAAACTGAATGTATGTGAAGATATCGTTAGTTCGTTTAGAAACTGACCTCAGGGGCGATGTAATCTGGAGTCCCGCAGAAAGTACCCGTGGCCACGCCTTCAAATATGCCCTCTTTGCACATACCAAAGTCTGCCAGCTTACAGTGACCATCTTTGTCGAGAAGAACGTTGTCCAATTTTAGATCCCTGAAAAGCAAAGCAAACAGAGAAATTATAGAATTAGTGATCTGCAGGCCTAAATAAAGACAAGTTAAGGCTGGGAACTCGTCAGCCAACAAGATCCAATTAAAGCCACCAGTTGCTAAAATGTGAAGTTTGTGCTTATTATGCAGATGTTCCTTTTTGGTGTTGTTTCTACTCATATTTGGGGAAGGTAGAAATTTGTGGTGAGTATAAAAATGTCTTCTGAGGACAGAGAAGCTTCTGTAGCAGCTGGAGCCACAGACAGAAACAGCAGCCAGGAGAGGTCTTACACATTCAGATGACAGAAGGAAAAAATGACCTGATGCCAATATTTATTTTGCCTCAAGGAAAGGTAAAAGGTAGAAATGCTTCTTTTATATGAAATATCAAATGACCTGAGGACGTTTTCTGTAATAAAATTGACTCACTACAGTATACAAATGCCCAACTCTCCACAGAAAGCAATAAAGGTTCTTAATATAACTTAGATTTATAATAAAATGTACCAATATATACAGTGTATGAGAGGAAGCATCTCCCTCACTGCTGACTGTGCATGTATATGCCTTCATAACCGAACACTAGAAAAAACACCCCACCTCAGATGCTGCTTTGTCATCTGACAGAGTTTAAAGCTGCTGAGTGTGGACTCTGGAGTTCAGGTGTAATCTGTGATCAGACAACCCTTCTGTGGACCACGGTCATTTCATACAGATTGGCTGGAGCAAGACGGATGAAGCTCCAATAAATAATGGACTCATTCTGAATATATATTACCGCATTTGTAAAATAAATTAACAGTTTTTGAATGTCCGGTGTGATCCAGTAAAAACCTGTTCAGACCACTCTGGTTTGGTTGGATTAATCTGGTTCTCTCTTCTCTACTGTAACCTGATTGTGAAACAGTGACTCAGATGCTCATGGTGACCATCCCTAGCAGCGTAACAAACAGGAAAACAGACGCTTTCACGTCAAGACCACTCAGCTGTAAAGTACACAGTTTAGATGATGTGAAGTCTTTGTGTCTGAAAATCTGAAATAGAGGCCAGTAAAAGTAATCATGTGAAGTGTGCGTTTGTGACTTTCTACTCTAGGTATGAGGCTAGTATAGAACTGTTCATATTTGTTATGTTAGTATGACTGTGTTCAAGGTTTTGCTACCATGCTCTCATTGCTGAGCTACAGAGGATTGCAAAAGAAGCCACTAGAACTAGTGCAGACTGCGTGATAACATCAGCAAAAGTCAACACCTTTAATATTGTCAGTACTAAGGCATGATGTTTATCTCACTGCATGAACAATCAGTGGGGTAAAAAAAAATGGGTTGCATTAGTGTAAAATTTCCAAAGAAGAATCAGGGAAGTGCTGACAAATGCTGTGACGCAGACTGTGAGTTCTGCTAGCTGACTGTGGTTGGAGGGCAAGAAGAGTGCATTTGAGCCTGCCACCATAGCCTTCTGAAGTCAGCCTACACTCACATGAACTACTGTGACACTGGTCACATAATCTGCAGGGTCTTTTCATTTTAAGATGAATTAAAGCATTCTATAAATAAGAATTCTGGTTGGAGTTCTTACGTTTCCCAACATGGAAACCTCTTCTGGTCTGTACCGACATATCTTCAGATGGCTCACAAAGGGGATTGTTTATTGTGGGGCTTTTTTAATCTAATGTTTGCATGACATTGAGCATCTGTTCATGATGCTGTGTTCATCCCCGGAAGGCTTGTGTTCAATTTGCTTGTCTCATTTGAAGTGTGCAATTTTAGTTTTAGATTGTTTGAAATGAAGTCTTCAATTACAAGAGCCTTGGACAGAAGTTGAGGTCTTTCTTTACCCAGGAAAACACAGCTTGTGTCTATCTATGCCAGGGTTATTAGTTGAAAATATGCAAGGCCAACTGGCTACTTGGTTTCTGTCTTTTTATTTTATGTTTTCACTGTTTTTCTTTCCATTACTGTACTTGTTCTATTACTTTCTCTCTGGGTTTATAAAGGGATGTTGAATCCCTGTTAACAAATATTTAAAAAAAAAGGAAAAAACACAGCATTTTAAAAATTCTCCCACAATCTTTCAACTTCATTTTAAAGATTGTGACATGGACACTGGCGTCAACTGAAATGCCTCAGAGGACACCTGAAGTTAAAGAAGATACCATTAATGTTCATGAGAAGACAAACAGCACTGTGACTGAGGCTATAACCTTTGTTTCAGGAGGCAGCGTGATCTCTGCTCCTCTTACACGGATGGCCTGATGTGCACGCTGCTCTTTGCCTTGTTATTCTCGTAGTAGCATGCAAACTGCTTGTGGCCTCTTAAGTTAACAGTCATGCTATGTGGTGCTTGCTGACACGGACCACATGGACCACTAAATATAACTCACATAATTTAGCTCACATGATGTCCCCTCATTATCATCATACACTGGCAGGGAGACCACTACTCTGCCAGCCTTCTCCAGCATGTGGATAACAGCATCAGAAAAAAGACATCAGGGAATAAACTCAAATATGTAAAGACCGGAGCTGCAACATAATCAACATAATGGAGTTATTTGATACAGGGTGCACTTTTAAATAACTTTTTTTTTTCTCCAAGTGTCTGTAACCAAGGTTTTCTGTCGTACAATTGAAGTCTTCAAACCAAATTAAAGCCTGGTTGTATTATAAAGGGTTTCTTTTTTCAGACTTTCCTGGGGGGGAAAAAAAAAAAAATGTTTTTAAGGATTCATCTGAGGTCAAAGTAAGATGGAGAAATACTGTACCAAATTTCAGAAACTTTTCAGTACATTTGTTCAACATCTTTAGCCCCATGCTATTGGATACGTATCAGTGTTCCCTCATCACACCTGTAGATGATGCCTTTGCTGTGCAGGAACATGAGCGCAGAGGTAATCTCTGCCGTGTAGAAACGTGCTCGAGGCTCCTCAAACTTCCTGGACTTCTGGATGTGGAACATAAGATCACCTCCGTTCACAAACTCCATCACAAAGAAGAGACGGTCCTTTAAAAAAAGTAAGCAAAGAGATGACATTTAGACATTGGCACATAAACCTGAGTCAAGTGCCTGTGTTATTAGACGGCCTATAAAGCCATGACCATGCTGAGATTGCTTCAAGGATGATGCACAGATACTTCTAATAAATTTCACATGTCTCCTTAATGGATTCCTGTGCAACTAACCGCAGCTAGAAGTCAGCCTGGCGAAAAAAGTACCGATCAAATCCATAAATCTTTCTTTCTCATTACAAGCTGTGGTCGATAAATGATCTAGAAAATGAGATCATGGTGGGGGAAAAAAAATACTGCAGGAGGACGTGATGTAAAGATCTGCCATAAAGCTTCCAGAAGAGGTTAGGACACTCAGCCACAGCTGAGTCTGTTTATCTGCTCTGTGGTTTACAGTGGGCCGGTATTTACCTTGAGCTTACTTGTATAATGTTAAATAATAATGTGCTGCAAAGGCAAGGCAGGCAGAACTCTGTGTGTGGTCGAGGTGTGGGAAACTGCTACTCTAGACTGCAACAGTTTTAGTTTTCCTTTTCAATAGATTATAAATGAGATCTTCCTGAATATCAAAATGTGAGTCAAACGGACATTTTAACTCTGAGATGCAAAAAACCTTTCATCTGAATGTCTGATTCACAGTTTTGACTTCATTTTGTTCCTTGAGGAGAATTTGTTTTCACATGAACACTGTAGTTAGCACACACGTCTTTCTGTCCTCAAACACTGAATACATAACAGTATAAAAATATTAAATTACACAAAACATTTAACTCCCGACTACACTTGACTCAAAAAGCATCTTTTCAAAAACATATTTAACAATGTAAGAGGAATGAATCTGTAGTAGGTGACCTTCAATGTCATCCTACAGCCAACTTTCACCCTGCATTAGCATATGGCAGGTGTTAATGCTGATGAGCAAAATGTCTTGTCTTCATGTAGTATAGGAGACATTTATGTCCATAACACCTCACCACAGGCTCAACCCCTTCTCACCCTCTCTTCCACTCTTTCCAAACGTACACTATTCAAACACCACACATATAAGAAGCTCAAACTGGATCTAAAATCCCACTTTGAAGAGGATGCAGAATATTTGCTGGTTTTGTGAGTTAATTTATCGGTCAGGAGAACGGTGTCACTGAGTCAATTCCTTACTTCCTGTTTCTCTATTTTGATCCGAGGTGAAGTAGGTCAGCGGTGGTTAAAACACAAAAGCAGATTAGGAGTGTGCGGTCTGTGCCAGGAAGAACAGCTCTGGCAGTGAGCGCGCATCTCAATCTCTCACTCTCTCTGAGGCACTGCTTCCACCTGCTGACCAGTTTACACATTACAACCAAACAACCCTGTGTTCATGCTTCAACAATTCATACTTAGTGTACACAACAGTGTGTAACTGAACCTGTTAAGAGTGAAACAAAGCAAAGTGTTCTCTTCAGTTGGGTTATTTATGTCTTATTACCCGACTGTCTAACTAACCACCCAACGGTGTCAAATGTTGGATCCTGATTGGTCAAAACCACTTGACCACGGTTATTGTGGCAAAAATGTTAGTTTCCATCTGGACTGGTTTTGAGAGTCAGGAAATACCAGGCACACATATTTGAGAAGTCTGGGGAGCTACTTTACCCCGACCGTCTCTGATTGGGAAAACTACAGCAAGATCCTGTCCTGCATTCCCGGGACAAGGCTGGTGAATGCATCTCTAACTTGCAGATTAATGAAGTAACCTAAACTGTAAACTGTGATTATCGCTACATTTGCCTCATTCATCTATAAAGGTGTGTCGTCTGCAAAGCCCTTAAAAGTAGTAGCAAAATGCTGACAGAATTATTACTGCAGAAGTCTCGTTCACCGCATCTAACTCAACTTTCAGAGGAAATATTCAGTTCAACGTTCTTTACAACAAATAAGTGGGTCAATATTTGTACTTGACAGTGAATTCCACTGTTCAATTCAATGTCAATATGTTCCCCAAAAAGGCTGAGGAGAATCAATTGACATGGAAGCATTAACGATTGTGGAATCAGAGAGACTCATTTTTAAAGCTCCCACATGCATTCTGTAAACTAGTTTAAAAAAAGGAAACCATCATCTCTGATATTCTCACACCGTGTGAAACAGGTATATTTCATTATGGTATTTTCATGCATTTATTTGTATGCAAGACAGTTAAGGGATGAATTTAAAGGTTTACAGAATCTATTTGAAAAACAAAGAGAGGTAAAGCAAATTGTTAAGTAGTAAATCAATGTATACATGACTTTATTTTAAACTGATATTTTAGAGATGCCTATGAATGATTGAAAAATATCCAAAAGTGTATTTTACCATAAAGACAAAGCCTCATCTTTAGTAAGATAAGAAAGGAAAAGACTCAGAGATCATTACATTTCAGATTCTAACAAATAAACAAAGGATGTGGTTTCATAGATGCATCTGGTTGCAACAAGGCTTTTCTTTTGCACAGTGTTTTTTTTCATTAAGACCAAATCTAAAAACATTCTTCAGTGAAGAAAAGGAAAAGAAAGCATTTAGTTTAAGACAAATCATCAATTCTGCAACAGATTACCATTACAACACAGGCCTGCTGAACTGCGTCACTGTGGTGTTTGTGTCTGTACTGACCGGTGTCTGGAAGCAGCAGTAAAGCTGCGTGAGGTAGGGGTGACAGCAGGCCAGCGACAGCACCCTCTTCTCTGTCATGGTACACTCAACATCATCGTCCTGCAAAATGATGTCCTTCTTCAACACCTTTACAGCGAAAACCCGTTCTCCATCATTCAGTCTCGCCAACATCACCTACAGATATAAAAGACACAAACAACACAGAATATGCCTGATGAAGATTCACAAGACGTTACATATTCTGTGTCATGTTAATTAATAGGAGAGGTTTATAAGTAATCAATTCATTACACACAGCATTTTTCATACTGTCTTGTTTTTCCCACCTTGCCAAAGCTGCCCTTTCCGAGGACTTGTAAAAACGTGAAGTCTGAGATGCCCAGCCGGGGGGTCTGCAGCTGACATTCAACACCCTCTCTGTCTTCAGAGGGCGCTCTCATCTGACCAACACTTTTAGCCTATAGAGCCAGAAAGAACAACATGCAGATTAGGAAACATTCAGATCAAATAAAACAATTATTTGGCTTATTCTGGGGGAAAAACTCTCCCTTTTACCAATGAGTTGCGTTTAGAGAGTCCTCCAGCCTGCAGACCCATCTCTGCAAGCTTATTAGCCAGTTCCACACTGTTGACTCCACAGCTGGGCGCCACATTGCCTTTGCAGCGGATGTGAACATTCATCTTACAGACTGAGGAGAGGGAAAACAAAGGACATGAACATTTAATAAGACAAACTTGAAAACTGGAGGTCTTGTTTTAAAATATAAGTGTTGTTGTGTGTCTTACTTTTACAGTGCAGCCCCTGCCGCACTATTCCCCACAGCAGAGAGCCGCAGTGGTCACAGAAGGTGGGCGACTTGTAGTTGTGGATGTTGAACTTGTGAGGGACATTGATGCTGAAGCCTTGGGTTACGGGCTGCTGAAATAAGACAGACCCAAAACGCTTTATTACACTTAATGTTAAAACAGTGTACTCAACCACCATGTATGTAATCTAACTCAGCATGAGTGGCCACATGAACTGTGAAAAATACTTCCTATTTTTTATAGAGGGCTCTGTTTCTGTTTTTGCTGTAATTGCTTCCCTCTGAATGCCCCAGAGGAAGAGAAACTTGTTATGTTCAGCAAAATGTAACAAAATCAAGCGAAAATGAGCAAATGCTGAGCTGCTAAAAAGAGCACAGACGTATAAATAGGAACATGTGAAAATGCTAAAAGTATCAAGCATGAATGGAAAATTATAGTAAAGTGCAAGGCAGGGTTCTGGTTCAATGGCCAGTTCAACACAAAACAGGAACACACACAGTCTGCTGATCACTGCAGGTGTTTATCAGTGGTGTGTATGTGTGTGTGCACATCCTGTTTACAAGATTACTGATTTAAAATATAAAAATAAGAGTGAGGTGTGAAAGAGGAGGGGAGTGAGTGGGTGTGTTTGAGGGCTTGACACAGTCGGATTGTCCATCACTGAACAGGAAGAGTGTTAACTTGATACAGGAGTCCTCTTACCTGTTCTTTCGTTGGCTTCTTCATGCGTGGACACGCTGTGACGACGTGCTGGTGGCATCGTTTGTGAACCACGCAGGTACACACTACAAAAGAAACACAGTCAAACCCTCAAATCTAAATGTTTAAATGTCACGAGAAAGTGTTGATAACAAAACAAGGTCTGCTCACCTTGACACTGGTAACCCTGCTTTCCAAAAACACCCCTACAACAAACACAGAGACAACATCAGATTTAGTTTACAGAGCACACAGACACGCGCGGGGGCGGCAGTGATTCAACCCCACTCCACTTTCTCACCATATGAACTCCTTGCAGTGGAAACAGAAGGTGGGCTGACGGAGGAAGGTGGACATGAACTTGTGTCCGTTGACCTGGTGGATCCTCCGCCTCACAGCCCCCTGACGCTTCCTTGTAAACTGCTTGTAAGTCTTTTCTTTTACCATGGCGTCGTCTGTGAGGACGAAAGAGAGAGAGAGAGTTTGGGTTGTAAGAGTGAAACAAGTTCTTAATAAGTCAGAAGGCTTTACAACATTTAATTAGACACAAAAGCTAAGGTTTGGAAATACGTCAACATCGATCACTGTTGTCATGTTGGTGGCGTCTGCCGAGCAGTTGTACTCAGCACTTCATAAACAAAGGTTCAGGTCACTTCTTTTGTGTTAGAGGGCTTACTTGCAGACACAGAAATACTGCAATTACTACATTTTTCTGTTCGTTGTGTTAGTTCTCGGGTTGCTCTCATACTTGAGCTATTACCATCGCTACAACTGACAAAAAAATCCACCTGACGCCGCCAGCACACCACTGACCACTAACTAGACAAAGTCAGGGACTAGGCGGTAAACACAGTGGAGCATTTAGCAGCTAGAAGAGCGGGAGACTTCACACAAAATGAAGGTTTCTGTTTGTTCTGTATGTACTGATCGTGTCAGTAACTACTTTTTGATGATAAGTTCACCATTGCAACTCTAAAAAAGGGTGATAATATAACCAGTGATGTTGTGTTGAGGGTGTTGAGGGTCCTTTACGTAGAGGAAGCTGCTTATTCAGACCAGATTAATGCAAATGAGGTTAAGAGCGTAAATGAGGCTCAGATTAGTGCCACTAAAACACTGAAAAGGCAGATCATGTACTTTTTTGAGTAAGCTGGCTTAAAGAAACATTTGATAGTTGAAATTGATATCAAATGTTTCCCTCATGTTTCCTCATGCTTGCCAATGCTTGATCAAACATTCATAGTTCGACCTAATGCTTCCAGCTAGACCTGATTTTCTATTTCCATCTAATATCATGCTCAGAAGATTAACACCTAGTTATTTTCCTCCATGCAACAATTACTGCAGCATAACAAATGGTGAAAAACATACATTTCTATCTAATGAACATCCCAGTTATATTACATTTTTTGTAACAGACAAAAGGATGACAAAACAGAATGATCCTTCAGACTTTAAGCTGTGCAAATGCATGTGCATGGTTTGACTCATTGTGTGCAGCTTAAGCTAAAGTAAGAGAAACTAAAGTCAGAGAAGCGCAGCTATCTGTCAGGTTAAAAAAAACACACACATACATATACGATGGAAACTGCTGAGCCCTCACCACTGCCGTCAAGCATGGTGTATTTGTGGTAGAAGTGTGAAAGGGGGCTTTACTTTGAGAGATGTTGTACACCAAAAAATCATTTACATGTGCACTTTTTTTCCCACTGTAAATAACTTTAATTAATTATTATGCATATAATGTAAATATACAGTTATTGTTTGCAACGTCACATTTTCCAAATGAGTGATTCAAAGGGTGTTTAAATGGGAAATTAAAAAACAACTAAAAGTCAACTGTCTGCAGCTCCTCGTATCTCCCCTGAGACTGACCAGCACACAAAAATACTTTTTTTTTTTTACCTTTTGGGGTCACCGACACCTCAGGAATGATAACCCTTCAAATCAGCTGACTGTTACAGTTTGTGCACAGTGAAAATGTCCATATAAAGTCTGCGGTTATCTCTGAAGTTTGGTGAGTAAACTGAAATGTTTGCTTAAAAATTAGTGACAGTGAGGTGCTTTACTTCAAAACAAACATCCCAGTAGACTCTACAGAATAAAAGAGGCCGTTTCTAAGCAGTGCTTTTCAAAGTTATGAAAAATGATGGCAAAATTCAGCAGCAAGGGGATGAACGAGAATAATCTTTGTTCAAGTTGTACATATAAAAAATGATTAAATAAAAGAGGAGTGAATCTGAGAGAAATTAAGCACACATTGGTAAATGCAGAGCTAAACAGAAGGAACCCTTCAACATCAATCATTCTTTTACTGGTAAAAACAATGATGAAAATAAAAAGGGTGACGGTTGTGCAGATTTCCATGAGTTGCAAAGACACTGACAGCACTAAACTTCAAAATGAAACACATTTGTTACGTGCTTGATGAGCTGTGGGGCGTGACAGCAACAAATACAAAAAGGTTAGTGAAGAAGAGCATGACTTCTGCAGTCATCACCTCTGAATACATGACGTCTGAGGGAGGAAGAGGTGCATACCTGGCTCATACCAGCCAGGTCCAGTCACACAGAAACATGTGTGCACACCTATACTTCAGGCATCTAATATTACACACGCACAATTTAGCTATTTAAGGGCTCAGTGGTGATAATTATTCAAAATGACGTTTAGCATGTGGTGAGAAACTCTGGGCTGGGTTTCAACGTACAGAGGTGGACAGACTTACCATCAATGAAGGATCCAGTGAGTGTTACATGGACGTAAACTTTGCCTTCTGGCTCCAAGTCCATCTGCAGACACACAAACAACGAAACGCAATTATATTTCTGCAACAGATCAACCACAATTCCAACACGACCAGTTTATTATAACAAAAGGTATACATACAACTAACCATATGTAGCTCAAACTGCATATATTAAAAACAAAACAAAAAAATGAACACATATTTAGCTTTCATAAATAAGGCAGAATTGATGCTGCAGAAATTATACTTGAAATGTGGATGCTGTTTAGATATATTTAGTTACTTTAAAAAGCAGCTTGACATGTGAGCGTCTGCCTTTTTGAGATGCAGCTATGCGGACTCATATTGTTGCGTTCTTTAGTGTGTACGTAATGTCAGAGGAATTTGGACAGCGTAGCAAAAAGAAAACAAAGCAGGTCTGGCAGGTTGGGCTGGTTGCAGGGGTTGTGTTGACCTGACGCTCAGCTGAGAGAGTTGACTGACAAATGTCTACATACTAAGAGAGGGTCTCTATGGGGGCGGACGGCGTCGAGCAGGCAGAACACAAAGCTTCCTGCAGCAACCACTGAGAGGAAACATGGGTCACAATGCATTTAAATAAGGATCTCTTTGTTACATGTGCACCCACGCCTGGAAGAGAAACGCCTGCCCACTAAACATCAACACATCAGGTGTTATTTGCGACCACACTGTTGGTACATTTCATGTGAAACTGTCATTTAAAGGAAGAGCTCATTCTGCTTCATCTCACACATCCCCACTTTTGTTCTCAGTTACCTGTTCATATCCTGTGTCTGAATCTGCAGACAGCACGTCTGACTCGTCCACTATGAGGACTTTCTGTGTAATCTTTGGTATTCTAAACTTTGCCTTTGGCCATTGTCTGGAGCAGAACTAAAAAGCTGCGATGCATTTGTGAAATTTCTCTCTCTTCATGTCTGTTGGCATGTCACCTTTGTTTGAATAACCCCTTCTGCAGCGAAGACAGGCAGCTTATGCAATAGGTCTGTTTGATGTGAGAAAGAGCTAAAAGGTGCGATAACGCTGAATGATGCAAAGTACATGATGTGTGACCAGTAAACAAATACAAAGTGTGCACCAACAGTTCCTGTCTTTCTGCTGTTCTTCCTCTGGTTGTTACCCATCTCTCATGAGTCCAAAATAAATACCAAATTAATCTCAGGGTGGAAAGAAGAGCACAGTTTTCAAGACTGGGAAAGGATTAACTAGATCCAAAATATATTTGAACTTTTAGATTTTTACATCTGTATGATTGTGTTATTGTTATTTCTTTCGTAAATATGTTTTTTGGGCATTTTTGCCTTTATTTGATAGGACAGCTGAAGAGATACAGGATATGTGGGGAGTAGAGAGTCAGGAGGACATGTAGTAAATGGATGAGGCTGGAATCGAGCCTGCGACCTCTGCGACCAGGGCTATGGCCTCTGTATATGGGGCGTGCTTAGACCGCTAGGCCAACAGCGCCCCAGTTATTGTTATTTGATTAAAAAAAAGGCTCAAGGAAAAAGGGTAACGCAAAAAATATAAATGTTTGCTTTTCATCTTTTCAATACAGTCACAAATTTAGGTCTGTGCAGGTTCAACATGGAACTCTAACTCAATGAGAGAGCTTTGTGCAGACACAACCCACTCTCAATCCATGCTCAGAGGTTTTGGATGGCACTCATCTTGGCGGACCCACCACCCAAACCTTCAAACGAAGAGATAGGGTGTAGGGCAGTGGTGTCCAAACCTTTTCCAAAGAGGGCCACATTTAATGTTTTCATAATATCTCAGGGCCATGAAATATCTATTTAATAAAAAAAAAAAATTTCTCAATAAAACAGTAACGAGGTAGTCCTCAGTTCTCCACAAGCCATGTAAACATTAGTAAACTTTATCTTCTTCTGGAGCAAAATGTTTTTCATAAGGGTCGGGCAATGTGGGAAAATCTTTGTATCATTATTTTTCTATGGCAGGATCACGATCTGGATTTCATCGCACTTCTTTTTCATGTATTTTTAAGACTTTTCTGACCAGCAGACAACATTTTATAACAAAATAATTATTTTCCTGCGTTCTGAACAATTTTTATTAACAATTTTTGCCTTTTTTGTACGATTTCATAATTTTGATCTTGTCTTGGGTCCTCTTTTGTTTCTTCTGAACTTTGAGTGTTCATCAAGAACATTTTCACATCATGATGAAAACATTAATTTGAAAACCTGTCAACTTTAAGAGTTCTCGTGTTTCTTCTGTATTGCCGTCTTGCAAAATTCCCAGTGATTTAGCTTTTATACAAGCAGTCCATATAAAGCTTTTTGAGACGTTTCTGGATTGACTTTAGTTTTGTTTGTTTTGAAAGAAACTACAAATGTACAGATGATTCAGAATGTGATTAATTTCTGTGCTATAAATAACACAATTTAAGATGGAAGCTTGGGGCCATAAATCCATGGATCTTTGGCCGTGATTGGCCCCCGGGCCGTACTTTGGACATGCCTGGTGTAGGGAGTGCAGAGGGCAGTTTTGGAAAGGCTCTTATTGTGCAAACCGACCACGTAAACTCAATGAGAGCATAAGTGCTACATTTAAAAGATAATCACTAGCCTCGTGTGATGAGTGTGATGATGTCCCTATAACTCAAATGTCTGATTACTTTAAAAAGAGACTGGAGCAGTAATGACTGCTGCCAATGACTCTTTCGATTAAACCTAATGTGGACCTGATTTCACTAAAATGTATCAGATCTGATGGTTGATGGATGTTGGTGATGGCAGCATGATGGTGTAGTTAAAAGCAGAACTTTAAATGCTTTATCACAAAGGAGGAAGTCTCTTCTTTTTTTTTTTAGCCACAGGCAATGAGGCCCACTTCGCTTGAGCAGACAGAACACTTTGCTGGAAAATGTTGCGGGTCCATTTTTGGCCCACTTTCAGTTTCAGTGCCCCTCAGATCAGCCTAAAAAAGATCGCAAACACCAAACATGCCTCACAAAACTAAATATATCCAACATATTGTGACATTTAAGAGCCTAAATGACTGAGTCGAAGATGCGTCAGTGTGCTGTCATGTCCTTCAACAGGTGGGAGGCAAAGGAAACTGGACTCATGTGTTCAAATGTCATCTGGTAGATGTCTCAGACAGATGATGTCAATCCTGATGCTTCAGTTTTAGTTAAAAGAAGAACTTAGGTAACTTTGAGATTGAATGTTGTGATTCTACATCGGTTTACAGCAGCAGAGACCTTCAGTTTTCAGTGTATGTGAAGTTCATCATGTGGGAGGTCAAAGGCACTATAAAAAATGTATGAAAGACAGAGGAACATCTGGATAAGAGCCATTAGAGAATGAGTGTTTTACAGTGAGCCCCTCGAGCGCTGATCAGATGGTGGGAACGATGTGATAAACAGCAGTGTGGGCGTGTGCAGGCTTGTGTCTGTAGTCGCAGCACCTCATGTGTGAAACAAACCAGCCCCACAGCACTTCTTCAAAAACCCTCAACAGCTCACATACAGCAGATAACAGCTTCAAGCTTGTGTCTAGAAGTGAGAAAGTCAGATGCACCAAAAAATTAGGTCTTCAAAAACTGCAGACCAAGCTCTTCACTTTCACACCACTTCCCCTCCATGCTTAGGGTCTTTGAAGGTGTTAACAATTTTACTTTTCATTCTTTTTGTTCACAATGTACGTTCTTAAACATGCAACAATACTCACTTTTCTCACACAAGTATGTACTCTTCATATCATTTTCACATTTAAAACACAGAAGAAGACTTGTGTGTGTGGTTCAGCAGATGATGCTTTGAGAACCTTTTAGTGATCATATCTAGCTGACTGTACTTTTTACACATCCATTGGCCAGTACTGTTTAATGTGATCAAATAGAAACACGTGTGCTTCCCTTCTTTAAAACATCACACCCATGCAAATTAAACTTCCCCTTACTGGCATTCATTGCTGTTACTTGAAAGTCCTTGTCATACATGATGCACAAAACACTTGATTATTTTACTTCTAAAACACAAATTCTGAGATTGTCAAATTCTTTCACTCTGACATGAAGTGCTTTGCAGATTATTTTAAACCCGTTTGGATTTACCTAAGGTTTAAAACCAGTTCAGATTTGTCAGGTTAATTCTCCAGAGGAAATCTGCATGTAATGAAGATTGTGTTGTGCTTGGTAGTCGATACCACCTGAGCCAGCTCCAGGCCTGGACAGCTCATGTTACAATCACTGACACCTGCAGTGGCTTAAGTCCTGGAGGGATGAAAGTACTAAGTCATCAGAGGGAAACTCCTGTCTGAAGGGGCAGTTTATGTTTGTCTCTGGAAGAGAGTAAGACTCATATGATGGTATACTGGAGACATCTAATTCAAGCTTCTATGTGGACTGTTTTCTCCCTGTTTTGTTGAGTGGACATTAAAAAAAATGAATTTCTGACTGTTTTTGCCCCCTTGTCGGTACAAGCAGGTGAAAAGCTGTGCAGGCTCAAGTATCGTGTTTCTTGATGCACCCTGCAAGCAGAATTAACACATCGCCTCTGCAGTGGTATGTGTGGTTTCAGACTATATCTGCTGGTGATCAAAGCAAAATCAAGCAAGCTGTGAAAGGTCCATGTACAGCAGATGTTGTCCACTTCAGGACGTGCTCTTTACTTATGGTATACTGCTTTAGTTTTCCTGTGCCTGAAGACAATGGTGAGGGTTGGGCTGAGAGCAGATGAGACACAGTGGATGCAGTCAGGCAACAATGCAGGCAAAGTAGTTACTCACTAAATGCCAATGGCACGTGTTGTGAACAAGAGTAATAGCCTGTTCAGTTTCCTGAACCTCCTCCCAAATATGATGAGCATGTGTCAAAGATCCTATTGGAACTCTACAACATCCCCATGCAGTTTAAAGGGCATTTAAAGTTCATCAGGTTGGATTCATTGATTATGACTTTTCTATTTACTGAAAGCATCTGTTTTATGGTATTTATGTGGTAAGTAACGCGGGAAAGAATGTCTAAAAAAAATGAATCCCTTGCATATGACAAAATATCCTTTTATCTGATAGCGACTAAACAGATAAATACAATAAAATAATATATTCTAAGATGCCATTTCCCATCCCATTTTCATACTCTACAATAAAGACTTTGAAAGGGCCACCAACTACACCCTAGGAACACAAAGAAGACAAAGGCAGACTATCTCCAATGAATCTGTACAGATAAGGCTGTGATACTGCAATCTGACTGTTTAAATGAACCACTTGTGATTTGGGAATTTGCACCAGTGAAACACAAAATCAACAAAGATAAGCTAATACAGCCAGGGTCAGTTGTGTTGGTAGCACACTCAAAAGTGTTAGTTTCAATAGCGTATTGACACACAGAGCACATAGGCACATACGCAAAGTGGGTAAAATGGTTTTGACTGCTTGTTGAAGGATTAAATGGATGTTAATCATTACAGTTATGTGTCTAAACTAAAATGTAAACACAGCATTGTTATTGGTTTAAGTGTATTTGCACCATCTACTTATCTGCTGTTGTCCATTAATAATTTACATATTTATCTTTTACTTATTTACAACAAATACCTGTTGGCAGGTCTGGTTTACTATCTTGTGTTTTGAATGCATGTGATACCACATATTCAACATATTATGACACACTGGTTTACTTTACATGAGTATCACTGCTTTTTGGCATCAGTGTTGTAAAGGGTTTTTAGAGTGCAAGCAGGTTTGAGGGCAGGACCCAAGTGTGCCCCCATAAATTAACTTTTATATATTTCATTCTTGGTTCCATTTTGACTCACCCATCCCTCAAAAGTCTCTCCTGTGTTGGAGGTCTTGATGAGGTCCTCAAACTGGATGATGCAGTTGGCCACAAAGTCATCATATCCAATCGGTGTGTCGTGGAAGACCGCCAGCTCGATCCGTTTCCCGTCCTTCACCTCATGGGAGAACTCCTCGTTGTACGTAGGGTTCTTGGTTTTCTGTTTGGTGTGAGTTTGTCCAATTTTGCAGTCGTCCACTTTCACCACAATGTATGGGTCCAATGCTGGAGGGGCTTTGTTGAAGATGACAGAGTGGCGGAGGGAGAAGGTGGTCGGCTTCAGGTCCACCGCCTCACCAATCCGCAACTTCAGGTATCCGTTAAACTTCATTTGGATCAAGTAAAAACCACGTCAAGCAACACGCGCAAGGAAAAGACGCTCAAGAAGCGAGGACGGAATAAAAACGCGTATGCGTAAAACCCAACTACATAGAAGCGACAAGGTGTCATACATTTATTATCAAAACCTTAAAACTACCAAATTGGGGTCACATCTCGCTGTCTGGAGCTTTCATCCTAAATTAACATTTTGTCCTCGCGCCGTACAACACGAACATGAGCTGTCAGCCCCCGAAACGCCTCCTTATGTGGACCTGTATGTGAACCTGGTCCAAGTAGTTTCAGTAAGAAGGAAGCCACAACACAGCCATGCTGGTGAGTTCCGCATTACTTGTCAGCGAGCACACACACCAAAAACACAGCACGAAGCCTCTCAACCTGTCACTGTTGGTTTTCAATGTCACATGGTTGAATTTGTAGTTCTTGTTTAGAGTCTGTTAGGCTACTCCAATAACCATGATGCATCGCTGTGGTCACTGAAAGTGTAGTGTGGCTCACCTGTCCTGGTTGGTTGGGAAATACCGCCATCTAGTGGCTACAATGGTGAACTAAAGGAAAGACAAAAAAAAAAAGAAGCGCCTATGTCAAACCCTGAGGCATAGATAATAATAATAATAATAATAATAATAATAATAATAATAATAATAATAATAATAATAATAATAATAATAATAACAAAAAGAACAACACTAATAATAATAATAACAATAATAATAATAATAATAATAATAATAATAATAATAATAATAATAACGTTTATTTATATAGCACTTATCAAAACAGACATTAAAAAGTGCTTTACATCATAAAAAACCCACAACAATAAACAAAGCATGAGGAGGAGACATATTGAGCTAGCAAGACAATTTAAGAGGAACAGCTTAAAGGAACATTTGAGTAAGAGTAAGAGCTAATAAAATACTAAAAGCAAATAAAACAAAATAAATTAATAAATTAAAAATAAATGTAGCATCATGGATAAAGCAAAGAATTACAGGAAGGCCTTTTGATTGAAATGTGTTTTCAGCTGTGATTTAAAAGAAGAGACTGATGTTGCTTGCCTGAGATAAGTAAGGTTTTATATAAGTAATATCGTTAGATCTACTTTCTTTTCTTTTTTTAAATTTATTTTTGTGGTTTTGTAACAAATATATAACAAACAATACTGAAAAAATAAGACAGACAGTGTCATTGTGAGTGAGGTAAAATGTTTGACATTATAAACCATAATAAAGGGAAGAAATAAAAATAGAATAAAATAATAAATAAAAAATAGTGTAGTGTTAAGGTGTGTTACTCGACAATATTAAACCTTAAGGTTCTGTTAGTACAAGAGTGTCCACAGGAGAAAGAAACAAGGCAGTGTCCACAGCAGAATACATGAAAATATAGACCTCATTACACGTTCATATAAGTCGTCCAGTTCTTCCAATATTTTTCACCTGTTTTCGTTGCATGTCTTAGAGAGAAAGTCAGTTGTTCCATAGAATACACCTCTTGGATAATTTCTTTCCATTCAGTGATTGTTGGGGATTCTTTATTCAGTCATTTCTTGGTGGTATCGTTTTTACTACCAGCTAATAGTCTTTGTAGTAAATATCTGTCCTGCCTTTTTAGCCCAGTTGGCACATTTCCCAAGTATATAATACTGAAGTTAAAATAAAGCTCTCAGGTAATACTCTTTGGTCTCAGATCTCAAAAAAGGCAGCTGGGGGGAACAACTTCAACCAGAGCAGCAGAAGGTGGCCCTTGGGATTTAACACAAAAATTAGCCTAATTTGAAAATCATCAGAATTATTTAGTCTCAACAGGGTTTAATCTGAGCAGTCAAAATGAAATATTGTTGTTAATCACAAACCCTGGACAAACTTGAATTTGATTAGATTTGATTTGATTTGGGTTGATTAGATTTGATTTGTACATGATTGGCCAAATTAATTATTCAGATCATCCGCAGTCAGCTGGTGTTTAGATCATTTTTTAAGAAGGACAAATGAAGAACAGGATTTGTTGTTTTGTATTTTTCTATCATTGTAAATTTAATATTCTTGAGGTTTAGATTGTTGTGTCTTTAAAAAATAACCACTCAGGGAAAATTGTTCATATTTCATATTTTACAGACATCTCGAAGAAAGGATTTAGAGATCCATTTGAAAAATCTTTCATTGAAATATGAATGCAGTTGCTAAATAAAGAGGATAAAAGTCATAATAATTAATGAAATTCTCTTTCTTTTCTACCCATGCTAACCTTTTTCTCTAACTGCCATGTTTCTCTCTCTCTCTCTCTCTCCTCTCTCTCTCTCTCTCTCTCTCTCTCTCTCTCTCTCTCTCTCTCTCTCTCTCTCTCTCTCTCTCCCTCCCTCCCTGATGGTGCTGTGCCTGCTCCATCTATAAAAGCCATGATCAAAGTCTCCACTTTATTGGTGTTAGACTTGACCTCTCACCCCACTCTGCTAAATGTCAGCGCTCCACATCTCTCTGCTCCAGCTGTTAGAAATAAAGAGCTTGACTCACACATCTTAACACATCCCTGGGATACAGACTGTCTTGTAAAGAACGTCTCAGACATGACGACCTGACTGAGTGGAGAAGCTTGTAACGATGCAGCAGGAAGATAGCTGATTGAATTGCTTCAGTGGGTGCAGATACACTTAAAGCTATCAACAGCAAAGGCATGAAGTTTCAGTCTGACATGGTGGGTTAAGGTGAGACATTTTGCTCTGTGTGCTGCAGCTTACCTGGATCCCCAATACATACAAATTTAAACACCCAGCACCTCAGAGTCAAGGTATTAAACTGTTTTCATTTGCCCATAAGTCAGAAATTGAGTAAGAATACATTTCATTAAAATATTTAATTTGTCCAGCAGAGGGCAGAGTAAGACTTCTAAATTCATTATTTCTCTCCTTACCTCCGTCCTCTTCTCCTTCATTTCTTGTCTCGCTATCACAGTGAGGCAACTTAGAAACCCCAGAGGCTGACCTGTAGTTTTAAAGCAGATGATGGTCCCCCCCCCCCCTTATTCCTCCTTCTTTCCATGAAATGGTATGCATCCCTTCCTCTTTATTCCAGGTTGTTCGAGGTTGTCATGGCCATATTCAGAATTTTGCACCCATGTTAAAAGTCTGCAACTTCACATCACCTAGCACCTTACTCAAAATACAGAGTTCTGGGCCACATGTGTACATGTATACACATAAAGGCATGCATACTTTAAACATCACACATGCAGGAAACCATAACTAAACTTCTGATGTATCTCCTCAAGTTGCCAAACTTTTACTGCACACAAGCTCAAGGCATGGCTATCATAATCCTCCTATATTTCAGAGCAGGCTGTTGCTCTGTATACGACTTCATTTCAGCCACCTGTAGAGCCTCCACATTCAATTTATGTCCGTGTAACCCAGGACAGCTCAATCCTCTGGCTCCCTGCCCAGGTATACAACCTATAGCTGCGGCTAATGAACCATAACATCGCTGCCAAACAGGGCAGCGGGGAATAAAGAGTGTATGGCCTAGATCTAGAGAAGCCCAGTCCCAACTCTACTGACCCTGGTGAGAGTAATCCTGCGGGGCTAGTATACACTCACACCACGCCTCAAAAGAACTAACCTTCGTCCTACAGTCACCAGACCCCAACCTCTCCTCAGGTAGGGCTGCACAAAAACCCACTAAAACACACACACCAAATACACACACTTACATCCCTGTGGCTGCCTGAAGTGGAAGCAGGGTTGCTCCATAAATCACACCTGTAAAAGCTGATTTGGTTGTAAATGTGCTTTATTCACAAGTGGTGTTTACTGCCTGCGCTGTAGCACGAGAAAACATGACTTATGATGGCACTGCTCAAAAAAAAAATGCAACAAAAATGGGGTCAAAAGTTTATGAGTTTGTGTCACAATAAACAGTTTTTTCTGTTTCTAAAACATCTCTCCTTGTTGGCCTTTTTTTTCCATTACTACAACCTTTGTAAAAGAAATAAGAAAGACTGGATGACTGCAACAACAAGCACTCTAGGTACTGTAGCGAGTCTTAAATCTGATACCCTTCCACTGATTGGTTGAAAAATAAAAGAACAACACTAATCAATGAAGAGGATGTGTTTTCTTAAGACAGGGGAGAAGAGAAAGGAAAGAGGGACTGGCAAAAATAGAGCTGTTGTTGTGAAAATTGCAGGAATGTGACTGTGAGAGTGGTTGTAGCTGAGTTGGACAGCAGAGCAGAGTGAAGTAGAGAGTGGTGGGGGGCTCTGTCACAGACCCCTCTAGGGTAATTGGCTCCAGATGTGAGGCAGCATGGCCCCTGCGCCAGCAAGGCGTCAGGGCCGCATTAAGAGCTCAGCCCGGGGCTGATGGGATCGCAGAGAGACAAGCTCACCCCTGCACCCCAGCCCAAAAATACAGCCTGTACCTCATACTGTGCTGCTGACCACTGATGCTCCATGAAGCCCCCTCCTCAGCCCCCAGCTCATCATCTGCCAAAATAACCAAGCACTGCTGTTCTTCCAAAAACAAGGCGCAATCCTCCCTGTTTATTTTCCTTGATTTCTGCTCGGACAAATAAAAATCTCTATCTAAGGATTGTTGTCTTGGTGGCAATGGTGACAGCAATCTTGGGCTCAAATCTATTTCATGTCATCCTGCTGCTCTTGTGCTGGCCCTGACTCTTGACTGACGGGTGATTTGGGTGACAGGAAATTCTTACCTTGAATACTTTTCAGGACACTATAGTAAGGATCGGTAGTTGTGGTTGAAAGTCAGCTTTGTGCAGCCAGTGGTGCTCAAAAATCCAGTGGAAGTATAGCGAAGGGCATCACATGTTTACACAGAAGCAGCATGGAGCACCAGAGACACATCTGGTAAAAAGAAGAGGCAGATGACAATTTCAAGATTGTGACTTCATACATCAAGATATCTCAAGATATGCAGCCTGTTGTAGTGATGTTGTAAGAGATAATGCATGGTCCATCGCTTTGTTTTAAACTGGTATTGTCTTTTATATTTCGTTGGCCTTTCATCAATTCAATTTCACAATAAGAATGAACAATAGGGGAAAAAAAGAGTACATTGTAAGGTATCCCTAGTCTAGAAAAGAGCCTTCAAAGCCAGGAATTCTCTTACTGTGACACAAAGAGCATGTATACTGATAGAGTGTGGAAATTGATTAAAAGCAGAAAAGCAGCATGGAGTAGAAGAGGGAAGAAAAGGAAAGAAAAGGAAGGACAGAAAAAAATCAAATGGAGGGCACTCTATCAGTGATGACATTTACGTATTGATGGCGTTTGCTGAGTTGCAGTTCGCCACCGTGACTAAAGTGAAAAACCACTCATCATGCCAGCCAGCATTAAAAGGCTTATGTGAAAAGACCCTTGAAGCACCTTTCAGGCAGGAATGCCTGTTGAATGGGATTATGCGGGTAAACAGAAAGCAGATGTGCATGTTCTCAGCTGTGCCTCTACCTGTAAAGGCAAGTGAATCTGATTATGTTGAAACACAAACAGGAAGAGGAAGTACTGCACTTGATTTCTGTCAATAACATACTGATTTGTAGAGGGTTTCAATGTCCAAATCAAGAGTTAGAACAATAGGGTGCATAATGTGATGTAAAGTAATGGCTCCCAATCATTTTTTGTCAGACTTGATTTTCTGTTAAATAAACAAAAGAAGATTAGAGCTACTGAGACAAGTTTTCTTGACATAAGGCCAGTAAAAAAAAAATTCTGACATCTTTTAAATCCTAACTTTAAAGTCAAAATAATGATAAAAAGAAGGTTTAGTTTTTTATTCTTTTCAGGGCCTAACTCTATGAGAATGTTTTTCATAGGCCCTGACCCTCTTCAGTATAAATTGGGTACAAAGTGCCAGAGAGGCGTAATTTTTGATTACCTCACAATATTTTAGCATAACCTCCAATTTCTATTTTGTTACCCCGCCATACCTCCGGTACCTCCATATTAGGCTACCTTTGAGTGACCTTATGTAACCTCAAATTACTTTGAATCTCTCCAAACCTCTTTACCTCACTATATTTCTGTGTTACCTTACAATACATTATCATTATCACAAAATATGTTTTGCATTACCTTGCAAAATGCTTGTCTGTGTCTCCCTCTCTTTCTGACAGTAGGCCTTGATGTGTTTCTACCAAGCTGAAACACACTGCTAGGCTATGAATCCGCTCTAGTTTTGCTTTGAGCTGGGCATGGTGTATACGGATAGAGTAGGCTAAATCTGCTATTATATTAGTTAAAGTAAGCATTAACGTTATTATTCATCTTAACTGTATAAATTAGTTTTACCAAGTCAGTGAACTGTAACTTCTGTTGGCTTGCTTACTGGCAACAACACTCAACTTTTACATGGGGACTACTGCCTCAGGTTGATGACAATTTTAGGGTATTGTAAATTTGTTAAAGATTATCAATACACCAATTTACATTGATAATGATAATACTCATGCCAAATCTTAACTAAAAACCGGTGAACAATAAACTTTAGCTGAATCAGTTTTACCCATGAAACTTCAGATACAGATCTACCCCCAAGATCAACCTCTGGTCGGCAATCACTGGCCTCATCTCTGATTTAATAAAATGACAAACTGTGTCAGGGGTCAAAGTAGCGTTTGGATCAAGCCCAGCTGTTACTCAAAAATCCTGTCCTCCAACAACAGAAAATGATTTTCACAAAACACAGCCAACACCTCTTAAAACAATACAAGAGCAGTGGCTGCCAGCAGGGGATTAATTTCAGCCCACCATCGTTCCCCCGCCTCATTCCATCCTCTTACCCCAGGAGATGGTGTTGTCATACTGCTGGACATGGGCCCAGGGTGTGAGTGAGTTTAACCAAACAAAAACACTCCAGCCTCAAAAGGGGACACATGCTTCGGTTAGACTTCCACAAAAACAACTCTGTTTCTCTGTTCACATGCTTGCCCCCTACCCACGATAAACCTGAGGCATCTGGTTATCTCTAGTTAGGCTTTCATAAACCAAGAGAGGAATGCCAATGAAAAGAGGAGGACATGGGCTGCTATGAGTGCAGTCTGACACTAGGTGGTAATCTTGTGTTGCCAATGGGTTTGGTCAGATTTTTTTTCTTAATGGAAAGTGTGAGGCAAAAGTTGTTTTAATTCTTAAGAGGGTTGATGTTTTAACAGATTTGGTGACCCACAGTTGATGGTTGCCAGTTGAAGAGCTAAAAAGAGTAAGCTACTATTAACCCCTTAGAGGTCAATATTAAAGTTGAAAGTGTGTTTGTTTAGCTTAAAGGCAGTGTATGTTTTTAAATTGTAAAAGTAGTGGGGTTTTTTCAACTTTTTGGTTTGTGAGTTGTCATGATTTAGAGAAAAATAGCCAATGCTTAACTCAATTATTCATGAAAGTATTGCAGATATTTTTCTACCCCGTCAGTCATCTTGAATCCTTCAGATTTTTTAATTTGGTCCTATTGAAGGGAGAACCAACCACTGTGTTGAAAACCACTGAACTAAAAACAGTAACACATTTCTCACCTCCTGCAGACTTGTGTTTGTTTTACTTTGAATATTTGTTCATTTTGCAGACAATATATTATACGTCTGACTGCAAGACTGGAAATGAAGATTTTTTTGCATTGTTGCATTGCTACTTTTATGCACCAATCTGAGTACTTCCCCCTCCTCCAATCAAATATATTCTCATCATGAGTGTAATAGAGGTGGGTTTATTCATAGGTGTCCTTCAAAGTGGAAGGTGGTGGCAATATTTCCTGCACAGGAAACCATTGCTCAATGGAGTGTGAAGGGCGAGCAGCCGCTGCTTTCTGCAGGGACAAGGAGGTCGGCCAGTCTAATTCCTGAGATTAAAAGCAGCAGCGGGTGGCTGTAGGTTCCAGAGCTGCATGAAGACAATCTAAACAGCATCATGATTAGAAACGTACCGAGCATGTGGCTTTCATTAGGCCCAGACTGAACCCACAGCACAACACTGAGAGCAGGTCTCACTGTGCCTGCCAATCAAACACACAGCCATGAATGTGACGTTCTCCACTGATAAAACACGATAGTTGTTAAATGAGCAAACCGACATGTCTGTATATAAAGAATATCCCTTTTATTACTACCGGAGGTCATGAGCACCGTACAGTTCTCATAACACAACCACATGAGGTACATTGTAATTAAGTGGTCCAAACAAAGCATGATCAGTTTTTAAAATCTGTGACCTGACTGGTCCGTGTTGTCACATTCATTAAAGCTCAAGAATACAAGTAGCAGCAGTAACACTAATAGCCAAGGTTCAGACTGTAAGTGGTGACGAAAATCACTGCATGGTTTGGATAATAAAAACAAGTTTAAAATTAAAATAAAAAAAAACACTTGGCTCCTTAATCTAAAAGTCCAATCTGTTACAGAATCTGCAAAGTGTGAAGATTTCACAAACTTGATTTGAGAAAGTGTAAACCTGACAAATGTAGGATTCAGACCTGGTCAGATTGCAGATTTGTTTACATAAAGTGCATGATCGTCCACACATGACAGTAAAAGGTCTGTCGGAAAGTAAAAACAGAACGTGATTTAAAAACAGAATAAAGGAAAGGAAATGGACATCTTGCTTAAAGCGGTCTTGCATTGTTCTGTTACAGTAAACCTCAACTCTTTCTTTCCAGGCAGAAAAAAGAAAGACAAAAAAACTCAAAACAATAAGTGTGCAAAGTCCCAAATACATGTGAGTAAACATCAGTGAAAAGTCCTTGTTTCCCCGTCGGCTCATTTGTGCAAATTTTGGTCCATTAGTGAGTTACAAAAAAACATAGGAAAGCAAAAAAAACCTTTTAGTTTCGAGAACAAATTTCCCTTAAATAATCTGCCTGAGGAGATGCTGATTACAATCTGTCTGTTTCCTTTCTTTATCCAGTATTGAGTTTCTTTGGCACGCTTTTCCCTTTTCTTTGCTCTTGCTCTGGATCAGGGAAAGTGGTCGGGGTTTGGGAGATGTCAGGAGCTCTGTGCCAATGTGATAACGATGACAGAGAGGCTGATGATTCCCATAATTAGACCAAAGACCACCAGGAATAGAGCCTGAAAACATAAAAAGCATAAACAACCATGTTAATATTATCACAATGAAACCATTATTTTGTCACTTGAAATAAATATCAGGACAGCTTGTGGTTACCCCGATAGAGTCAAAGGTTTTAAGGGGTTGGCCGCTGATCTTGAGGTAGAAGATGCCGGGGAAGACGAACAGCAGGCAGCTGGATGTGGTTGATCCTGAGGAAGAAACAGGAAAGTTGACTGAATTGCAGACAATTGATTTTATGTGTGATTATTGCAGCTTCATAAACTGTTTGAGCAGCACTACAACATTAATTATGTATGAGGAGAGACTGTAATGCTAACCATCAGGATCAATAATTGTGAATCCCGACATTTCAGCAGAAATACTTCTCTTAATGTCTGCTGAAGTTGAAAACACATTACCAAACAAGCAACTTACTGAGTCCGTAAATAAAAACACAGTAAAGTCAAGCTGAACAGAAACTTATTTTCTTTTCCAAATTTCAAAAACATCACCTACCCACTACCCCAAACACATGTCTGATATCCGGCACAAAGATGGCCATCAATAGCACCACGGCCAAGATCATGGAGGTTACGATGATGTGGGTCAGCCAGGAGAAGGGTTGATCTCCACGCAGGAGCAAAATCACAGCTTTACGTGCCTGCAGCACACACAGACAAACAAAGCTCAGTGTAAGCAACAATACCCAAAGAGTTAAGGTTAGGAAATAAGCAGTTATAAAAGACACTGATTCAAAAATAACCTATAATAAACCTTATTTCATGTTTCAAACCAGTCAAACAACTTCAAACATTCAAGAGACTGGGATACTGTTTTTTGTTGGGGTGTTGACAGAATTAAAATGACATCAGTGCACTTACAGGGAAGTGAATAAGTGGCACAGTCAGCAGCACTGAGAGCAGGATGGCCAGTCGGACTGTCATTACCATGATGTCATGACGCAGATACGTGTCGTAGCTGAGTAACAGTTCAGAGTCCACATGAGCTGTGATGAGGAGACATAGATGAGACTCGGTCAGGTTAAGCGGTTAGGCATCTTTATTAATCAACATGTCAGTGAAATAAAGATTACTTTAGTAACTTAACAAAAATGACAGGTTTCGAAGACAACACAGAAACTGTATAACACATACTGCGTTGTTAAAGATCACAGGGTTACAGCACCATGTTTAGCTGCAGGCTTACCGTAGAAGGTGAGGTAGCCGAACACTGCAGAGATGAGGTAGAACAGGAGGCTGAGGCTGATGCTGACATTTGTTACATTCTGCATCCTCTTCTTAGAGGGTCTGAAAACATGAATTTAAGATGTTTTTTTTGGGATTGTATTTTATTTGGGGTTTAGTAATCAAATGCCAATGATCATTCACAACAGTGGAAGGCGTCACTTATCTGTGAAGTGAGTATACCCCTAATGACTGAGGCCAGCTGTCACTCACCACTTGAGTGTAGAAGGACAGAGACACGGTGATCATCCGGAACAAAGTTAATCAACAACTGAGCCAGAGTGATGATGCCGATTTCAAGATATTAGTTATCAATGCAGCAGAGATATTAGACAACTATCAAGCAGCCATGAAATATTAAAGTTTTGCAGAGTGAAAGACTGACTTGAAACGCGTGCATAGGTATGTTACTGGAAAATGGAAGACAGGTATGCCTATTTCATTGGAAAGCTTTACAAATGAAAAAACACCATCAGTTTGTTTTATGATTATTTTCAATTAAAATAATTTTAATCTATAACGACAAAATCTGGTTTTCAAAAAGTCTCTATCTAAAAATGACCCTTAAAAATCCTGGTGGTCTTATATCTGTGCCAACACGGAGTGTCAGATGAAGTAAATGGTGAATGTGAGATGTGCTGACCTGTCCAGTTCGCAGTAGATTGGCAGGATGGCTGTGTGGCACAGGAATGAGAAAGCCATGGTGGGGATGGCGTAGGCACTCTGAAACACACATCAGTTAGATCACAGCTGTCCTTCACAGATGATCCGCTTACAGTGTTACACAGGAGTGAGCAGCAAGGTGGGTCAAGGTGAGCTCTGATGTTTTTGTTAGGAGCAGATGTCGAGATGTTTTTAACACTGAGGGTCTTTTTGTAAAACATTGTCGAGCTGAGTTTGAATAAAACGATGTCTTCATGCTACATGCACATATGGTCTTTACATGTAACACACGTGGTGAGCAGCAGCTGCACAGTGCACTGGATTTCCTTACACAAGAGTCCAACAACTGCAGCAGACCTACTTTCAACAGCTTCTCACTTGCCACCTCAGAGGCTCAGCATGAGAAAAAGGCTCGTTTTTATCCACATACCTTGCTGGAGATGACAAACAGCTTTGGTGTGCATTCAGAGCTAGAGGAATTTGAGGTCTGCAAAACGAGGGGAGAAGAGAGAAAGTGTTATTAGTAAAAGAGAAGGCTTCTGTAGTGCTGCTGAGGCCAACATGGAGCAAAAAGCTGGACTCCAGAGGTGGCTTTGGAGCTCAAAAGGAAAACAAGCATCTAGGTAAACCAGGCCAGCTCTGAAACTATGGTACGATCTGTATAATTCCAAAAGGCCAGAGGTTATTTCCAGTCTGATGTGAGGTCACATGAACTTCCTTCCCCCTCAGGAGGACTGGCACCGTTCACCATGCAAACCTCTCTGGTCCTCATCAACCAGTCGACACAGTCGGTAAACTCTGGTCTCCTGGGTTTCCTCTCATAATCCTGTGGCCGTGACCGTCTGGTCCACACTACAGACCGCAGACTTAGGGTTCCTTGGCGTGTGTGTGTGTTTGTGTGGAAATTGAGATGTTGTTGTTACCTGGAAGGTGTCTGGAGGTGTGGTTATGTTGTGAGGCAGCGGGCAGGGGATGGACCATTTCTTAACCACAACCTGGAGAGGAGAAAAAACAGCTCGTCAACAACAGACAGATGGGGAAAACCAAATCAGTTGAAAAGGAGGTATGTTTAAGAACTCACCACGACTGCAAAGTAGAGCATGAAGAAGAAGGCAATACTACTGGTGTAGCCCAAGAAGCCTGTAGGAGTAAGAGACAGATCTGCTGTGAAACAATAATTTAAAGCAGTTGCACAGAAAAAAAGACAGACACCTTATCTTCTTACTGACCTATTTTAGGTGACATCGACAAAGGCAGAACGATACAAAGAGTGACAATGATCAGAAGCAGCCTGCCATCTTGATACCAGGCATCTCTGCAAAACAAGCACACATGAATTATTAAGAAGGCCGACGCTGAATCAAGCCACATTTCCCATCATCATCATCCTCCAGGTCCTGCAGTGGATGTCATGGATAGCACAGATTAATGTCCTGAGCCTTAAAACAAACCTGCTCTGGAAAATTTGTCTCCATTTCGTGCTCAAATATAGAGCGACAGATTCATCATGTGGTATGAATTAAGGGCTTTAGCTCTTGCAAACCATAACAATTATGTAATTCACATGCAAACGTCGTGTCGCTCTGTCATTTGAGACCACATTTCACTTGCTGTTTTTTTTCTGAAAGGGGGGAATAATATTTTCCTTTGCCGAGGGATAGCCTTGGTGGTTTATTCAGGATTGGGGAGCTAAAGGAGGAGGAAAAAGGAGGCGAAGAGGGAGGAGGGGTGGCGTTTGGAGGTGACACATGTGGAAGGCATGCTGGCTCTGCTGGGGTCGGGGTTGGGGTTGGGAAGGGTGCTGCCTGGCGCTGGACTGCAGCATGGGGGTCATGAGGGACTGGCTCCAGCGCTCTTTATGGGGCTCCCACAGTCGGCAGCACCTGCTCTGACCACATCAACACCCACTGACCCCGGTTTGGCAGTTTCACAGCTGTGGCGTTAGCAGAGGCGCAGATGGATTTGTCTGCGTCTACACTCGTTTTTCTGCCCTGTAACTGGATGTCGACGAGACCTCTATTCCGACCCCGACTCCCTCTTGTCCAATCACCTCTACCACAACCTAAGTTTAGCCGAAGTGCTCTACCGCAGCTTAGCTAAACCTCTACTCTACTTTTACAGAGTGATAAGCAGACCCAGGGATGTAAAAAAAATCTCCAGCCCTGCTTGGATCCAGCTCGAGGCTTACAGTAAAGAAGCAGGATACCTACACGACCCATGAAATGTGGAACATTTCACGCCATAACAAGATGCAGGATCGCTCTGCGTTAAGGTTGGAGTTTGACTGCCAATGAGTCAATCTTCACATAGTGTTGAAGATCAGCATAAATCTCGCCAACGCTGCGCATGAACCAAATCTACAGCTGTGCTTGTACTGAGCCTTGTTATAGAACTGAACATGACGAGAGGAACTTAAAGGGCACAGACAAAAACGATCAAGCATAACTTTGTTTTTGTACTGCTGTGTTGTGATAAATGAGCCAGAAAAAAAGATGGGTTTTAATATAAAACAACTCGTTTATTTCGGCTTTGATTAGGTCAAGTGAGTGTCTTTTAACATCCCAAAGCCGCTCATTAACAGAGATGTTTTGTTTCCCGCAGCAGCGAGCTGTAATTAGAATGGCAAAACTGATATCCCCTTGTATCAGTCTGATTCCGAGGGAACATGTGCGAGAGATTTGGGGGTGAAAGGAGAGCGCTAATACAAAGCAGCTGTGTGTGGAAGATTCAGATGTTGACGGATCGGGCTGAGAGCAGCTACATATCTTAGCTTAAACCAGTGTGGCCAATAATAAAGCGATAGGAGTTACTTTCTTGGCCTCGGCCTGCAGGCTCGTCCTCGTGGGCCAATGAAAGAGCGGCTGCTGATGATGCGTGATGAATGGCTCTCTGTCATAAATACATTTCCTCTGGGCATGCTTTGGGCTATACAACACAGAGCTCCCTCTGATCATTCACACACTAAATAGAGGTAGTGCACTGTGGTTTGGTGAGCAATCTTCTTCCATGCGTTGTTCATAGCTTTCTCCTTTTTCTAGTTTCTCTTTCTTTGCAGTGTCAAATTTGACGAGTTTGAAGTCAAAAGTAAGATCTACGACTTCATGGGAACAGGAAAGACTCAACGTTATCTGCTAATGCAGCTAATCTAAAAGAATGGTTTGGTTTTAGCCTGCAGCTGTGACAGATTTTGCAAAGAAGTGAGCTCAAATTGATGAATATACCCACCCTGTGCCGTGTGAGCTCAAGAAGCTGTTGATGGCTGCAGGGAGCTCCGACTTCAAGATGAACAGATAGGATGACATGGCTGAGGAAAGAAAGGAGAAAAAAAAAGTGAGAAAAAGTCAGATTTTTTAATTTTAGTGAGCAAAGAATCACACCACAATACTAAACACAACACATACAGCACAGCACACTGCTACAAGCATGTCTGAATAGCTGTGTGAGGTTTGTGTGTTTTCCAGCAAAAGGAAATGGAAGGCAGGGTGGATGGAGTACGGCAGCTCTGAGTTAATACAGATGGGTGGGGCGGGAAGCTAAAAGGGATCACCAGAAAAGCCCTCCAAGTGGAGGAGGAGACGTTATGCAGATCTTCAAACTGCTGCAAGCCCGGAGAAGCAGCAGAAATGAAGGTAAAGCAGAGGGGGGGAGGAATGCTAACAATAATGATCTCTGACGCTAATCCAGGTATTTCTCCCCCTGCTCCACCTCTCGAGGAAACAGGATATTATCAGCCTCCGACGGGCTCCGACATCCTTCCATGGACAGCCAATCAGAGAGGGGATCAGGGTCACTTCCTGAGGGTCGTACCAGCTTCAATAACATCAGGAGTAAAGTTTGAAACGAGAGCCGGGGCTTGAACCAGGCGGGGAGGATGTTTCTGGTTGAATGGGGATGCAGATGCAGTGTGTGGTCAGTCATAAAGGGAGAGTGTGTTAAGGGATTTAAGTTTTGGGAAGCAGGGCAGAGCTGGCTAGAGTTAGCCAGGACCTTATAGCCTCAGGGGCAGGTCTTGCACTCGCCGTTAAATAAGCCTAGACCATAATCCCTCAGATCCTGTCTTTGTTTATGAAAGAAAATTCCTCCAATAACCCACTCAGCCCACACAGACACAAGGACATGCTCACTCTGTGAATACCATTTATGAGCACTTAAATCTGTCAATAAGACGTTATTCTGAGGTGGGGATAGCTTTGGAGTTAAGGCTGCAAAAGTTTATCAATCAACTTAAAAGGAAAATAATTTTAACCACACTGACGGGGATCACACAACACTGAGATGCAATGCTTTAGTTTCATGCAGCTGGTTAGCACAACACGTTTCACGAGAATCCCTGGATTATACTTACGTTCCTAAACAAGAAAAGGCCCTTGAGTGAAGAAAAAGGATTGTTATTGGCAAAAGTGGGAAGGAAAGAATTCTAATAAAGTATGAATGTAAAAACTTATTGGAAAACTGACGTAAACTTTCTGTGTGTGGTCAGCTAGCAGCGGTAAAGTGTGTTCAACATAAGACAGAGCCACTTTCATTTCATTAAGAGCGAGCAGAGAGGCGGGCTGAGAGCTCTGGGCTGGTCAGTAATTAAGGTCAATTGGCCCATCAGGCTTTGGCAGAGCAAATGAATGTTTACCCAGAGAGAGGCTAATTGCGCTCTTATAAAAGGGGGCCCGGGGTTGTAGACAGATGCATTCTGGAGTGCCGGCTCTCACACTCTCACACGTTCTGCCCCATGCTGGGAAAACCACAAACATACCAGAGGGCACGGCAGTAATCCACTCAGACGTGCCGCTAATGACTGCAGAGGAGCTATCACCTCAGCTCTGCACTGTCTGAGAGGAGCGGTGTGTGGCTGTAGGGACAGTGAGAGAGAGGTGTGTGTGTGTGTGTGTGTGTGTGTGTGTGTGTGTGTGTGTGTGTGTGTGTGTGTGTGTGTGTCCCCATTAGGTTACTCAATGCTGGGTGGGTTTACCATCAGTGATCAATTAGATGAGAAGTCAGGTTTCAGGCCCAGGGGAGGGGGCCGAGAGGACAGCGGCTACAGGGTCAAAGGCTATCTGGAAATCTGGATATTAGCCTCACAGGAAGGACGAGCAAAGCAAAAAAGGCCTCTGATCACCAGTAGGAGGAGCTATCTACCTCTACAGTAAACCAGCCACAGTCTGACCTCACACTCTTCATCACTCTGCCTCTATAAAAACCACAAAATCACTTTATGTCCAACATGTCAGACATAATGTATGAAACTGTGCAGTCAAATGGGAGCTGACTTACCACCAATGTTTTGGATGAGAATAGTGATTGCAACCAGAACCTACAAAGAAGTTTGAAAGGGTGGTTAGTGTGAATATGTCTGCTGCTGATACTGAGATTGTAAGTGAGTGAATTCCTTTGACACTAATCCAAAAGACAACACTTACCTTTCCTGGTTTTTGCAAGGCTCTCCCTCCAAGTTCTTCATATGAATTTATGCCTATGAAAGTCAATCAGAAATATAATATAGTAACTCAATTTTCACTGATTTAAGTGCACTATGGACAGCCTCAAATACAAAAAGAATCAACATCAGTGCAATGGAGCATGAGGTTCCTCCGTTTGTCAAAATGTTTAATCAACTAAAAGAATTAAACATCTGTTTGGCACCTGAATAACTAGTCATTTAAAAACCTTATTCATATTTTGCTATCGTGACTCCAAATTGCCAGTCACATGTTGTATCTAAGCTGTAGCACAGCCACCCACCACAAGCTAGGGCTGCAGCTCTGGTTAGTGGCAACTACCTGAATGCTATAATGCTCTACTACCCAGATGTAAATAAACACAGATGACCGATGGCGTCTTATAGTGCGGTGCGGCCTGTCGGTATTCTGGTCTTTAAAATGGAGATAAAGTTGGATGCAGGCTTTGTCTAGTTAATCTGGTTTACAACCACTAGGCCAGACCAATGTGTAACCAGCAAAGACATGTGGATATGCAGCTGTATAACACATAGCAAGTTAAATTGACACTGTTGACCCACAGACTCTGTGATCCTATATTTAACAGAGTTATGCTAGCATTATTACTATTATTTTTGATACATGAATTTATTTATATATTCTTCTTCTCTCTGTGTTTTGGGGAGGGGGTGACAGCACATATCTTTGTCTGAAATTCTGCTTTGTACACACAGGGAGCCTTTGTTCTGTGAATGATAAAATAATAAAAATGTATATTAAAAATAAAATTATGCTCAATTTAACTGTTTTAGTGCTTTCTTCCCTTTGGACTAGTTGGTTTGTCAGAATTTAAATGACTTGGAAATTTAACGTTCTAAAACATCCCTGATCAAAACATGGTACCTGCCTACATTACCCACAATGCAACATAACTGCCCAGAGTTCGGTCTGAAATTTAACCATGTTAAGATTAAAAACGCTGTTGAGTGTGTAGCAGATAGTTAGATTAATTAACTTCTTCATAACTACATCCCCAGATTCTTTGTCATTCGAAGTGACATCACTAGAGGCCAGTTATTAAACTCACAACTGTTCTATCTGCAGCCACATCAGGCTATTTAAACCGACGGCTGGTTAATCTCAAATACCTGAACACACCTAATGTGTAAAATTAGTAATGTTCCTTTTCAAAGATGATCAAATCCGGATTAGAGTGCTCTCCCTCGTAAAAAAAATCTTTCAGTTTTGGCGACTAATTAATAAGAACACAACCGACCATCATCTATTCTTGTCTTGCTCTTCTGAACCTTAAACATGATCTAAATACCCACAGATTAGATCCCAAATAGGGAGTATATAGAGACAGAAAACAAAGAGAAAGAGAGAGCATGATCTTGATGACACAGACCAGGATGTGGTAAAAAAAAAAAAAGTATATAAAGAGGGGGGGGGGGGGGGGGGGGGGGGTTAAACCCCTGGATGAAAGCATGGGGATGTGCTTATCCAAAGTTAGACTGTATCCATTGTTAACCCCTCACCTGTTTGGTCACATAACTTCAGGAGGAGATGGATAGAGTATGCTGCCAGGCTGGATACTGCTACCAACAGGATACTTCACAGGGAGGAAACAGAGAATGAATTAGTTTATGTGTGGTTGTATTGCATCTGATTTTTTTGAAGCACTGACATATTTGAACAGCAGTGTGCTGAACTGTGTGAAAAGATCACTCTTACCAAAAACCAACTATTCCAGTGCTTGCCATAGCGTAAGCTAGACCCAGTATGCCGCTGCCCATGATGGCATTCATCAGATTAAACACAGAGGAGGCGAAGGAGGCTCCTTTGGTTCTAGTCTGTGCTGATGATCCCTGCACACAGAGGATAGAGGAAACATTTACATAAGGATACAAGTAGACTAAATGTGAAGATAAAGGAGAGAGGAGAAATCTGGTTATTTTTGTAAGAGCCTTAAGAGAATCTTTCATGACAGAACACGGAACAACTGGCAGGCCCTGATGATGGATGTCATGAAACAACACTGCAGTGGCATGCAGGATCAGGGAATGGGAATGGTTGGAGTGGGATTTGAGTTGCTGGCTGTGGGACAGCTGCCTGAGCTCAGGATAAGGGGTGCTGCCCGAACTGCTTGACCTCTGTAATAGGGGATATCCTGGAGAGAACAAGCGGCAACTCTAGTGTCAGTGTCACAACAAGCTTGGCTTGACCTGTGAGCTGCTGAATCTGAATCAGCCTGAGTTACAGTACTGAGGGGACCGGATGTAAACCATGACACCAGACGTAATGCAGCTTATTAAATTAATAGAAGGATAACATTGTGAAAATAAATCTGTGCTACAACAATAGGGTTAAAGAAAGTAGTCATGTTGTCATATGAAAGCATTCCCACATTTATTTGTATATTTTGTTAGGGGAAACAGGAGGGTTTGGGCATATCCCAGCATGCACCACCGCAGCTCAATGCTGAGTGAAGCAGAACAAGTACTAATAGTTGACACATTTTGTGTCTTTGATGGTTTTAGATTAAAGAAAGTGTCATTTAGATAACATTTTCAACTATCTGTAATCATGAGACATTTGTTTTTATACTGAGTGGTTTCATTAAGTCACTAAGTATGACAAAGGTTTGTTAATTTAAGGAAATGGGCTGTTTCTTCTGGCTCCACTTCCTCTGATTGAGTGAGAACGACTCTGATTAATCAAACTGATCAAGACTTGGAGTTACTTCATCCACTTAAGCCTGTCAGGTTGATCATAACTACTGATAAACTTTGCTCTAACACTCAATGAAGGCACAGTTAGTTTTTTGCTTCTGCAACCTTTCAGATGTGAATAAATAATATCTGAGAGAAAATCCACCTCAAAATGGAATACTTGAGTACTGTACTGTACATTTTTTGAGTATCTGTACTTTACTTGAGTATTATTTTTTGGGGGTACTTATTACTTTTACTCCAGTTCATTTAGAAGACAATTATTGTACTTTTTACTCCACTTCATTTCTATCAGTGCTTTAGTTACTCACTACTTTACTAAGTCAGCTGATGAATTTGTGGAGCAAACACAGAGCAAATTTCACTCAGATCAGGCAGTTCATTTAGAGGTGTAATGATGGCTATAATTCTCCACCTGAGCACCCATGGTCATATCTTCAGCCCGTGTTAGAGGTTTTTGAATTGAAGAATGATACGTATCGTTTGAAATGTTCTCCTTGTTTCCAACTCTGCCCAAACATACAGAAATTCACTGTCCAACCTGAGAAAGTGTGTTGAGCTATGTAACATTTGTTTAATTCCAGATGAACATTTCAAACGAAGTTTTCTGTGCTTGGAATAACTTATTTGCTGTTTTTATTCCATGGTATAGTTTTTAGAGATTTCAAGTAATGGTTTCTAAATAAACATAATGTTACAGAATGTACTCCTATATAGTCTTGACTGCATTTATGCTTTGTGAAAACAACGTTTTGAGATTTTTTAAGAAGTACTTTGAATACTGAAGTATTTTTAAAAGCAAGTACTCCGGTACTTTAACTCAAGTAATAATCTGACTGAGAAAGTCACTGTTATTGGAGTAATATTTGACCTGGAGTATCTATACTTTGACTTGAAGTTGTTTACTTTGTCTAACACTGATGGTTTACAAATATTAGTTTGCATTTGTTGCTGGCTCTGAGGGTTTTTCACTCTAGAACTTTTCAAATAAAATACTTTTCAGCAAAACAAAGGGAAATTAATTTGATTGAAGGGCTCAAAAAATTCCATTTTAGATCAAACGTGTTACATAACCAACTTTAAATTGACTAAGCTGTGTGTGTGAAGTCTTTACTTTAAAGTATAAAATGTCAAGTGTCATTTATTCATTTTGTTGACGACATAAATAAACATGTATGTATCCTCAAATCATTGTTAAAGCATGACTTCGTATTATTCCTGTTTTAATCTTGACTTTTCCTTTAATTGCTGACTAAGGCAGAGAGGAACTTGAACGTCTCAGAGCGCGCACGTGATGCGAAGTTCACATAATTAAACTGAAGCTTTGCTGCTTCACAGCCGAAGAGATCAGGATGATGTTTCAATACTTACATTTCCTAATAAAGGTGTCGTTTCGCTTCGTTCTGTGTCCCCGGCGGTGCATTCATCATGTAAGCTTGTGTTTGTGTCTGTATTGATGCTCATTTTCTACTCAGGAAAACTCAGAACACTCTCTAAACGAAAAGCTGCTCCTCCGCCAAACTCTCCCGATAACGTGTCGACGTAAAGCTGAAAAGTTATGATTCCATCTTCCCTTGAATCACTTTCAAACTCTCCCTTGTCACCCCGGCACCAGCTGACTGTTGTTGTTGATCACCCACGTCACGTGCCGGTCTCTTCCGGCGCTTTTGAAGCGTCAGAAAAATTATCGTCCAATCAGAAGACGACTCTCCGCTCTCTTGACCAATCACAGCTCGGCATCTCAGTCGACCATTGATGACACAATTGAAGCATGCCTGAGAGCGGAGGATGTTGAGGTGAGCTCTGAATGTCAATTATTTTGATATTTATAGCATATTTACTGTTAATTTAACCTTCGTCACTTCAAACTTAATAGCGTTTAAGTAATAATACACGTATTAACTGCTCAGGCTCAATATAACAGCCTTTATATCGTTCCAGGCTCCTTCTGAAGGTCTTTACCTCCGTGCAAACTCAAAGAAACCAAAGAGCTGGTGCTTTTTACAGGAGCCTCTTTTCTGTTGCATCACCGCCAGTGGGTTCTGCCTTTGTTTTGAAGCCCACAATGGATCATAAACTGTACCGGCCTCCTCCAGAGGTCCGGGGTATGACCTCCCTGGACAAGGAGGCTTTCTCACAGACCGTCACTGTCCCAGCTCTACGGGTGCCGACTGGGGTCTTAAACAAAGTGGTAAAGAGCCTAAAAAAGGCAACCATCCAGCGCCCTGGGGTGCCCAGGGTGGTCCAAGACAAAGAGGAGAGTAGTGACTTTCGTTTGGTCCTGTTGGACCCCCACAGAATGACGTCATCAGGCTCCTTCAGTGAGGCTGAAGCTGAGGCTCTGAGGTCCTTCAGTGTCTCTGAGGAGCTGCAGCACTATGAGATGAGGCTCACATATGACAACCTGAAGAGTGAAGAGGTACTGGAGGCGGTTCTCCCACAGGGTCAAGATGTGACCTCTGCGTTCAGCAGGGTGGGACACATCGCACACATGAACCTGAGGGACCACCAGCTCCCCTACAAAAACCTCATAGGTGAGATGCACATAATGCAACAGGGACAGTGCTGGATGTTAGGACAAAGTATATCTGTTTTGCTTCTTCATACATTTGTTTATGGCTTCTCTTTGAATCCCTTATCTGTCCTTTTAGACATTTGAGTCTTTATGTTAAAAAGCTTTTAAAAAATGAGAACACTGATAATCACTTATCACATCATTACAAATGACAATGGATCATAAAATAGAGTGAATGGCTGTTTCTACCATCTCTATTTTCTGTGTGTGTGTGAGAATGACTCTGATTAATCAAACAGATTAAGTTTCATCAATCTGTCAGATAAATCACAGCAGCTGATAAGTCCCCAAAACACCTCACAGGGCCACCATTTGGTACTTTTGCAACATTTCAAAAGTGTAATGGAAAGGATATTTAAGAGAAAATCCACCCAAGTTTAGACTCACAGAATCACAAGAATATCCAAACTGTAACAGTTTCCTTATTCTCTGAAGAAACCGACTATAAGCCAATAACTTAAACATTGTGACATTAAATCTATCCAAATGTGCTTAATGATTGAGCCACTGTAAGAACACGTCGAACAAGTACGTCTCACCAGAAGAATTCAACTTTTCTACTAAATCTACCTCTGGCCCGTGTAGTATTTTTAGAGTTGTGTCGGCTTATAAGCTGCAAAAATTACCTCCAAGTTGTTGTTAACTTTGAATCCTGATGAGATTGCTCTCTAAATACATATTTCAAGAACAAACACACATAAAACCAAACATTGAGTTACATTTAATGCAAAGTTAAATAAAGTTGAATGAGTTTTAATTTAATGCAAAATATTCTGACTTAGATAATATATCAGTTCATTGCAGCGCGAGGGCTCCTTAATAAGCTAATAGCTACCATGTGAGAAATCAGTTCTCATAAGGAATAAAAGCTGATATGTTATCATTACCCTCCTGTCTCATTATGATTTGCATTATCACCTTACTCACAACACTTTGTTGATACTAGCAAAATAAAATACACAGAGCTCTTTGTCTTCCCAGGTTAATTACATGCTTTTATTTTCATCTTGTGTAGTTTTTTAATGTATCCAGCTCGAGGAAGTATAGATTTTAGAGTTACAAAGTGATGTTGATCGCTGACTTTGTGGGTTCTTTCCCTGTAGGTCAAGTCATCATGGACAAAAACCCTGGTGTGACCTGTGTGGTCAACAAGACAAACACGATTGACACAACTTTCCGCTTCTTTAAGATGGAGGTGCTAGCTGGAGAGGAAAACATGGTCGCCAAAGTAGGTTCAAATAAAAAGTTGCAATCATGTAATGTTAATGATCTTTGCATACTTTAAAACTCTGTTCATTTCCACTTTAACATCCTCAGATCATTGCCTGAGTATAACCTTTTGTGTCTATGCTGCAGGTAAGAGAAAACGGGGTGGCGTACGAGTTTGATTTTTCTCGTGTGTACTGGAACCCCCGGCTGAGCACAGAGCACCAGCGTGTTGTGCAGCTCACCAAACGTGGTGACACTGTGTTTGATGTGTTTGCCGGCGTTGGCCCCTTCGCCATCCCAGCCGCTCGCTCCGGTGCCCACGTGTTGGCCAACGATCTGAACCCAGAGTCTTACCGGTGGCTTCAGCACAACTGCAAACTCAACAAGGTGGAGAGCAAAGTCCAAACCTTTAACCAGGACGGCCGAGCGTTCATCCAGGGAGCCGTGAAGCAGGAGCTGCCCGCGCTGCTGAAGCGGAAAGCTGGTATCCATGTGGTGATGAACCTGCCTGCGCTGGCTCTGGACTTCTTGGATGCATTCAGAGGCCTGCTGAATCAGGAGCCTGGCTGTGAGGAGACACTACCCATAGTGCACTGCTATGGTTTCTCCAAAGACAACGACCCAGAGACTGATGTGGTGAAGAGGGCGTCCCGCAGCCTCGGGTTCCCTCTGGAGAAGGAATGCTCTGTGCATTTTGTCCGCAATGTAGCACCCAACAAAGATATGCTGTGTGTGACATTCACACTCCCTAAAGAGGTCCTCTTCAGCCGTGACCATGAACACACAGGTGAGGATGTTATAATACAACAGTGTGAAGTTATGTGGTATGATGAGGGCTATTTGGAAACAGACAACAGAGCATATGAAGAAAGAAAAAGTGATTTATCCTATTGTAAATTAAGTTTCTAAATCCTTTCAAACTTGATTTAATCAGTTTTTTCCCCTAAATTGTTTCATCATTATTATTCTTATTTTGAAAACTCATCGAGTCGTCGAGAAAATATTGTGAAATATTGTTTTTTACATCCCTTAAATGAAAGAAGCTTCTGTTTCCTGTGGTCTTGTACAGAAGTAATCTTAAGATCTATGTGGTTTGAAATGTTAATCAGGTAGACTAATGGATACTGAAAATAATCTTTTGTTACAGTCCTACTTGTAAGTATTGTTGTGTGTGATGTACGGTTGTCATAATTTTTCGATACCATGTGCTTTAAAAAACATACAGTATCCATTATTTATGTGTTGATAGTTTGGAAAAGCATAAAAGTTATAGTTTTAACCAGAAGCTGTCGAGAGAGAGAGAGAGAGAGGAGAGAGAGAGAGAGAGAGAGAGAGAGAGAGAGAGAGAGAGAGAGAGAGAGAGAGAGAGGAGAGAGAGAGAGGAGAGAGAGAGAGAGAGAGAGGAGAGAGAGAGAGAGAGAGAGAGAGAGAGAGAGAGAGAGAGAGAGAGGGGATGTTATTTTCCGTTGTTTCACAGCAGTTAAGAAATTTATACACACATCCACACCTCCTCACAAACGTGGAGGAAGGTGTTGGATTTTGTTTGCAGTTGAAGTTGCTCTTCTTCATGCCTGCTGTGTGTGCGTCTCTCTGCTCTGTAAACCATCACAGTGACTACACTGCTTACTGCTATCATGACAGAAAGAGAATACAGACATTTGTACAGATGTATTGTTTTAAATGCTAGTATGTTTTTTTCGTTTGTATTGTACATTTGTTAACATCTTCCTGCCCAGGGACCACAGATGAAAATTAGCTTATAGCTAACTCTGGCTTGACAGTTTTTGTTTTGCATGGCCCCTGTCAAATAAACTAGTAAAAAAAATAAATGTAAACTTTGAATAACATCAGATACACACCACCACACTTTCAGTGAAGATGTTGTTTTGGGCTTTCATTATTTGAAGGAAATTGATAGCTGTTTTGCTGTTTTCACATTATGTAAAATGTTGGTCTGGGCTTAGTGATTATTTCTGCCTTTATTTGTATCCGTCTTGAAACAACCATTCATCATTTAATTTTTACTTTTACTTTATTAAAGTTCAAAATGTTGGTGTTGTGAACTTTAGCGTGATGTGTGTTTGCATGTTTTGATGAAGTGCCAATTTTCTTTCTTTTGTCCGTCCACAGAGTCCGAAGAACCCGCACCAAAGAGACAGAAGTGTGAGGAAGCTACAGATTCCACATGACCTCACTTCTCACTTTTGAAGTTTTTGAGTTGTGAATGCTTGTTTTTTTTTTTTAACACAAAGTTCTATTGTTCCTTTTTATCAAATATGTTGCATAATTTCACAAGAAATCAGAATCTGTTAGAGCTGTTCCTCTTCAGATCATTTATTGTTTAAATTTTAAATAAACTAATGGAATGATGGACGCATCAACTGTTGTCATTGTGATTTTGTTTAATATAAAGTTAATACAAAATAAAAGTCATACAAACCCAGACCAGAAACAGTCAGAGCGTTGCAGCAGCAGCAGCTTTCCTCTGCTCCATCATGGCAGCAGTGTTTTTTAAAAGTCCTTTTCAGTCACATTTGTCACCAGTGGGCTGTTGTGGTGGACATGCTCATCCCTTCAGAGGGAACAGCCCACTGAAAGCGTCCTGAATGGCTCGATGACAAGCCAAAGCTGAGGAGTACCCTCCAGCTATTTCCTGAGGCATGGCAGCCCGCACGTGGTTCAGATACCTGAGAACACACAGAGAGAGCCCTGGTCAGTAACAGCAGTGAGCTATTTTGTAAATAAAGTGGGTGAGTGGCAGCCCGGGCGCTGCTTTAAAGAGCAGTTCCTCTGAGTGTAACTTGAGTGAAAGTTTTTTCTTCATTAAATCCACACTCTGAGTTATTTTCTCTGGCTCTCTGCAACCCTTTGGCCCTTTGATGAGATCAACGAAGACAGACGTACCCGTACACTAACACTGGAACACCTTGTGCCTAAAAGCCTCTCCAACATGGCTCTATTAAAGTATTATGGGTGTCTTTTATTTTTCAAGTGCTTACAGATGTCGCCTGCCAAAGCCTCTTTTCAGGTTCTTAAGCAAAGCCAAAAGTCACTGTTTATTTTCACAGTCGAGCACAGACAGAAAAACAGCCGAGCTGTTAATTTAGTCTCCACATCTTGTCCCCGCACTGAAAGATTCCCCTCTACTTACCACTCGTGTGTATAAAGGGGGGGCTGACCTGTGTCCCCCACCCAGTCTAATCCTTCCTTCACTGTTGTGTGCTGTCAAAAATCGGTCGCACACATGTTCAGCAGCACTTTCTCGCAGCATCGGCAGCTACAAAGCAATGACAGCAAAATCCTCAAACTACTGAGACAACACGTACTCCTGCCCGTCAATACTTTCTCCCTCCCGCCCTGCAGGATTCATAGAGTCCTAAAGCCCTCACACGAGTCTGGCTTTCGTGGCCCCTGTTCCTGTGAGCCGGGGAAACTTCAAAGTGAGACGAAAATCAAGAGCACAGACGGCCCTCTGTGATTTCTGTGCCCATTCAAGCTGCTTTACAGAGTAACCCAACACCTGTGGGGAGGCTCAGAGAGACTGAGAGAGAGAGAGAGACACTGAGAGAGAGAGAGAGAGACTGAGAGAGAGAGAGAAAGAGAGAGAGAGAGAGAGGGGGGCGATGGACAGGGAGGAAAAAAGGTGTTGGTGAGACTTCATGCTGAATAGATGTTATTTGGATTTGGTGTTTATGACTCTACAACCTGGTTTGTTTGGAGTCTGAATTACAAGTTGAAATATTTATTTCTTTTTTAAAGTTAGATTTTTACAGCTGAAGAGAGACAGTACATTTTGGGAGTAGAGAGCGGGGGAAGACATGCAGGGGATGGTTGACCAGCTGGGAATTGAACCGGCGACCCCTGCAACGAGGACTGTAGCCTCTGTATGTGGGGCGCTTAGACCGCTAGGCCACCAGCGCCCCAAGTTGAAATATTTTGCCAACATTTCTGACATGAAAGCAGAAATTTAGGAACATTGCACATCACCTCGGCCTGTCAGAGTGTAGACAGTGAAAGTGCGAAGAAGAGCAGCACATGATGTCAATCAGACTTGCACACAAAGACCACTCATCAGCCACTAGAGAAGCAACACACAAGTTCAAAACAGGAGGCCCAGTGATTAATAATAACTTCATTAGGCACAAGCTGCTGTAGCCTGTCCTTCAGAGCACTTGAGGGAGGTCTTCTCATATGGCTTCCTGCATCAGATGAGTGCTATCTATTGATTATATTGTACTGAGGCCTTTTTAATGGTGAAAAAAGTGGGCTATTTACAGCCCGGCTAAGTCTGCTCTTCCTGCTAATCTAATCCCCAAGCTACTCATGTGGTCATTCCTTCCAAGAAAGCTGAGAGCTCTGTGTAACTTTATACCTGCCTGCCCCTGAGGAGAGAGCAGAGAACATGAAGGAGAGGCAGAGGGTGGGGGGCAAGGGGAAAGAGGGTGGGGTGGGAAGAACGGAGAAGAGAGAGAGAGAGAGAGAGAGAGAGAGAGAGAGAGAGAGAGAGAGAGAGAGAGAGAGAGAGAGAGAGAGAGAGTGAGTGGAGGGAGGATATGAGGTGAAATCACCTTTGGGTATCATCATCACAAACCCTCTTCTCTTAAACCAACCCTGTCTGCCCTCTGCTCACCCCAAACGCCGGAGGTTAGTTCAGTTCTGCTCCATTAACTCAGCGGCCGTATCCGCATCTTCCTGTAAAGGCCAGCTTGCATGCATGTACATACACATGAGCAGGTTTTGGATGTAGGTGAAGCTGAAAGATATACTCTTTCCACATGACTGTACTTGTACAACACTGAAACATTAAGAGGTCTGAAATGTGCAACAACATGAAATGCGTTAAAAATGTCAGGAACACTGTCCTACAAAAACACTCCGACTCTTCACACATCCTCCAATCAGAAAACAAGATACAACGGACAGACGCTACGAGACCCTCTGACGCTACTGTTTCACACTGTGTGCACTCACCCTCCCACTCCCACCCCATCCCCTCTCTCTCCCTTTCTCTCTGAGGACTGGACTGCCTTTTGTGTTTCGCAGGGCCCTGAAACCCAAGCCGTTTCGGCCGGTAACATCTTTCACTCTCCGGGCCCCACTGGAGCATTAGCTGCAACTCGATATGGGTCTTTTCAAAGCCTAGTATTATTGGGTAAATATGGGTCACTTTGGACTGGCCCATTATGTCGCTTGGGGGGGGGGGTAGAGTGGGAAAAGACGGGTGCAGGTGATGAAGACAACTGAATGACATAGTATGACGGTTTGCAGGGGGTTTCCATGAGCGTGCACACTGGGAGGAGTGATATGCTGTATTATTGTCTTCTTCAAGAAAACAATGAGCGTGAATAACTGTGATAGTCTTCAGGGAAAAAAAGCACCATGAGTGTGAGAGTCAGAGCACTTAACGTTACTTTTCCTCTGTGCATGTCTTTGCAGCTGTGTGCACTTGGATCAAAGAAGTTCAGAGCAAACAACATTTTTCCACCCGCTCCTGGAACTCTGAATACCTGGGAAACGTCTCCTGCTAATGCTAACAACGCTCAGAGATTTTCCTCTGAAAGTATCCCCTGCTACTGCTGCCTGGAAAACGCAGCACGGCCCCATCCTTAACTCGAAGTGAAAAGAAAAGTGGGGAATCGCTCCGGCGGGTTCTGCGTGATTTCCAACTGAGAATGTGTGGCTCCTCTCAGTGCTTGGATCGGTGATGCTGCCTTTGAAACGCAGGGTGTTTGGGGTCTGTTAAAGGGAAATAGCTGCCAGGTTGGGACTATGGAGGGAAAACAGTAAGATAGCAGAGTGAGGTGCAGGCTGCGTTGGGCCCTCCTGTCTAGACTCCATGTGTTGGCTGGAATTGGATTAAGAGGAGATGTGGAAAAGAAAAGAGGCCTGTAATGCTACAACAGCTACTAAAGACAGCAGATACTTTATCAACTTAGAGACAGTGTGCAGAAACACAAGACATTAATAGAGGCATCTGAATCAGCTGAAAGTAACGCTCAACGTAAAATATACCAACTAAGACTTGACAGAAAGATGATAAAGCAGCTCCGTTACCAAAAAGGAAAACGTGTATATCTGGATATCTGACATGCTTGGAGATGATTCATAAATTATGAAGTCTGGCATCAGACTGGGCTTTAGATTAGCACCTGTCTGCTTTCACAGCCCCCTCACTGATCCAGGGTCAGCCTTTGTTTTGACTTCAAAAGATCAGAGGCTTTTTGGCTTCGGCTTGTCTTCAGTGTGATTCATGACTCAAACAGAGTATGCTGACTTCCATACGGCTGGTGAGACTTGTACTGTTAAATCAACACTAAACGGGAAAAAGATGACATCTACAAAGAGGAATCAATAAAACCTACCCTACCTGAGACCGCTCCAAGGACCGAGGCCTCATTAGCTTTGTTTATTAAGCACAGGAGCTTATCTGTGAGTGTTGAGTGCACAGAAAGGGCAGCTGATGAGCACAGGGGCAGGCTATATCTGCACAGAGGCTGCCCCATACTTCTGAAAGGCCAGTCATGAGGCTGCTGGATGGGAGCGTGGATGTCCGGAAGTCTTCCTTTAGCGCTCTGCTCCGGCAGCAATGGTGGAGGATTCCTGGCCTGGAAACGATGGGGGCTTGAAGAGGGAAGGGTGGAGTGGAGGGGGGGTGCAGAGCCACACACCTGCCAGATGATTTGTCATTATAGAGGGGTCAGCACTCAGCTGTCACCCCCTAATCACCCATCCTACCCCTTGAGTCAGCCTCCCCCCTTCCCACCTCCACCACCCTCCACCCCGTTTCGCCCCTCAAACTCCACTCCAGTCCTCCAAAAACACCCCCTGCATTCCTCAAGCAGCTCCGGTTACACTCACAGCACCATCTACCCCATCGCCCCCTCCTTCCTACACTCTACCCTGAGAGAAAATGTACCCCTGTGAGAGAGACAGCACACTGAGAGCATTGTGTAGATGTGCAGTGTGTTTCCTCTCCTTGTGTGTGTTCATGTATGTGTGAGTACATGTTTATCTAAGGGCAGAGCTGTTTGTATCGATACCGATGGAGAAGCAATGGCGTAGAAGTTTCACCAGTATGAGGACGTGTGATTTGGTCCGGGCTGCGGTCCAGAAACAAAAACCCCCGCAGACAAGCCAAACACAGAGGACTCTCACAGGTATACTATATCTGTCAACAGCGGTCTTTCATCACCGCAGGTCAGAGGTCACACTCTTTTCCATTGAACGCAGCTTCCTCCGGGACGTGCGAGTGTGTGAGACAGATCCTCAGCCATTAGCCTCCCCACTGTCCGCTAGATTATCTCAAGTTGAGCTCTGTGAGTGTTTCTTAGGGGGGCTCAGTGCGCTTACATCATATCCTCACGAGTCCACAAACCCCTTATCCATTATCGTGTTTTATCATCACCGCCGACTGGCCGAGTCTGCATCACAGAAGAGAGGAGCAGAGGGGAGGCGGGTATCGCTAACACTTAGTTAAGGGGAGAACATGTTTAGAGTGTTAACAGAAGCTTTGGGTGACACTTGACATTAACGCTTATAGAAATACATTCTCTTGCGAAGTGACTGACAAGCTGTAAGCTGTCCTCAAGAAGGCAGCTTGTTGGCATAAGTGATAACAACTGAGAGCTACACTTGTTTTCTATCTGTAAACGAGAGCATTGTGGAGTTTTCAGGCCCGTTGTGCTGCTTCACTTCCTGGTCCAAGCCGTCACCTGTCACTTCTTATCCACTGCTCTCTCTCCAGTCTTGGCCCTGCACCTCCTCTATTTGACCTGGTGGGGGCAGTAGAGGCTGCCTGACAAGCTGGGCAGCTGCCCTCACACCTAACCGCAGCAGCCGTGGGGCTTGGAGAGGCATCACACAACCCGCTAGCCACTTGATACAGAGAGCATCTTTCTTTCGTCTCCAGAGCTGCCACTTGATAACTCTGCCCCCTGGAGAGCACGGAGGAAGGAGGAGGGAGGGTTTCGGGGGGCAAACCAGACAGGAGGGGGAAGATAATGACATGACATCAGTGTCATCGTTAACCAAATGGGGCCGTAAACAATGGAAGGACATATGCTGTGCAGAGAATGGCTGCTAGCACAAGGCACACCCTTACAGGAGCACAGGCGAAGGAGCCTTGACAGTTAGATGTCACATTCAGGGAATAGAGAACTGATACACAGAGGAAGAATAGGGTATTCCCGAGGGGGGGGGGGGGGGGGGGGGGGGGTCTCCACAGGTATCAGTTACTGAAGCACCTCAAGCACTCAGGAGAGGCAAAAAAGAGTATTCAATTAGGAAGAGAGAAGGGAAAAGAGCAAAGGAGGTGGGAGGGGAGGGGTGAGGAAAACAAAAAGGCAGGGAAAGCGACAGCAGTGGGAGGCTAATAATTCATACATCATGTTGAATAAGTACCTCCGACCATGAGGTGTGTGTGGCAAGTCCCTACAGCCGAGTCCCACGTGACGGGAGTTTGTTTTCTTTCTCCAGCTCTTAAGAGGGGAAAATGAGCTGTTTAATCCCCCTGTACATTGCTGGGCCCTTTGCCCCAGGGGTGAGGAGCAGGGGAGAGGCACAGAGTTCAGGTCTGCTTGTGTTTGAGTGGAAAACACACAAAACAAGTACCAGCAAACTCCAAACCAAAGAATGAGGCTGCTTTGAAAATCTCAACACAGAACCAGGTTGTTAAAATAGTCTGAAGACATCACCTCACCCTCCTCTGGGTGTTGACCCTGTGGCCCCAAGGCCGCGACACAAATACATTCACAGGGAGGGGACCCTGTTGTCCTCGGAGTTCCCTGCCTGCATCTGTCTCCTTCCCTGGCAGTGGCCTGGTTTGGCCTGGCCTGAGTTCATCCCGGGAGGAGACTGCTGGTCTGTCTGGCACATGGCCCACAAAGGGAAAACAATAACACTAAAAGCAGAGCTCTTTCAGATGACCAGAATACACACAAGACAAATGTTTCTCCCCAGTGCTCCCTCTGTTTCCGCCTGCTCTTTGGGTCACAAATGACTCATCCATGAGTAAAAAGCCTCCAGTCAACTCCAGTGTGTGCTTATTTTGACTCATACTTCAAGAGAAGATCAATATTTGCACAGATCTATGGAAGGGAAAACAATAGTGATCTGGCCTCCACCAGCTCTGTCTGTTAATGGTCTGTTTACTGAGACAGACGGGATAATGGCCTGGGTGTGGGGGCTGGGGGAGAATTGGACAGTGGCGGCGCTCCACTCTGTTCCTCATCTAGTCTGTAACAATGAGAACATAAAGTACAAGAAGCTGAAGCAAGGTGGTGGCTGTGTGCTGTCAAAGAAGAGGAGGAATCCTGTTGACACGGACATGTTTGCAAGTCAAATCGCTTGACCCGAACCCCCACACTCAAACTCTGCCTGCACTCTGATTTTGCTATGCAAATTTATAAATCTGGGAGCCGTGTCTGCAGGCAGGCATTCATATCAGAGCTATGGAAACACCTGAATGGTCAGAGAAGCACTGCTCTGATGTCTATAGTTACTGGCCATGTTGGATCTAGTGACACAAAACAGTGGCACGTGCTATGAGTGTGCAGTGTTGAAGAATGGAGGATATCAGATATCTGAGAAACCAAGTTCAGCTTTGGGTCTTGGTTATGGTGGCAACCCCAAAGTATTTTAAGGAAAGCCCTGCTGTTACGCAAGGGCCATATAAACAATTCACCCATGAATGGTAACATTTGGCAGCATCAGAGAAAATCTAATTGGTTGAATGAGAGCAAAACATTCGCCTTGAGACATTATCTAATAGTAGTAAAAGTAGATCAAAGACTGTGGGAGTTCATCTGAGGTCATACTAACCGGCGCCTCAGTCTCCAGCTCATAACTTAAGCATCAAAGCTGTGTGTGTGTGTGTGAAGCAGAGTGCGTGAGTGCATGACTATTTGAGGCCAAGAATACGAGACCGTCCTCTCCAAGGTGCCATCACTCTGCTCCCGTCAGTCTCAGCTCTCTGACATTCTGGTCCTGCACCTCAGCTCCCCCAGGGTCAGCGACCTCTGATCCCTCCCCCTCTGGCCCTTCCAGGCCCGACAGGCCCATCAGATGGATATGCGCCCTGTGGGGATCAGAGAACCTGGGATCCGTGGAATAACTTCATGGCTGTTCCTCGAGATTTCTCTGGAGCGGCTGATTTTTCATCACAGCTAACTTGCACTTTCATCGCAGCGTGAAAGGGGAAAACAAGGGAAGAAAATAATGACTTGTTTGCTATTTAAACGTCATTCTTTAATTTAGGGATGGCAGGAATGGATTCAAAAGAACTCTACGCACCATGTTTAGTGGTCCTGCTCCCTCTTAGAGCCAAATCAAGGGGTCACTGGTAGTACTCTTGGCCAGCCGGGCCCAGAGCTGGAAAGATGGAGTGCTTCGACCTGGAGTCAGGCCAAGCAGGCAGGGAGAGGGTAGCAGAGGCAGCTGCCAGGAACTGAGGGCTGTGATGGCACCACTGACTATTCTGGATATCTCCCTCCCACCAAAGCACTTAACATGCAGAATGATCTTACACACAAACAAACAAACAGATACACACAGCGTTCACATAAACACGCAGGCGCACAGGGATGTTTGGAAAGCTTAGGAACACAGGCAGGGGAGGAACATCACTCAGAGACCCATTAACCCCTGGCTCTCAACCAGAGCAGTGAGCAGGCGTCTTTTAAGTAGACGATGAACATCACTAGCCTACATGTGTGTACGTAGAAGTGATTTATGTATCACTCCTGTATGTATGCACTCATGTCCACAGACGGATGGTTTCTCTTTTTAAAAATAATCTTGTTATTGTTTGTTTACCTTCCACCTGGTCACTAGTTGTCTGTTTGGTGGGAGAAAGTGCTCTGAAGACTACTTCCTCCTGCACAGGAGTAAATCCCCATGAGAGGAGCTCCAGACTAAACACTGCTCATTCAGCTGTTCTCCTTCAACCTACCGACAAGAGACGAATGCTTGACAAGCGCTCCCAACAGAAAACCTCACTTTTTCCACCAATTATAGTGAGCAATGTAGAGACGGGGGGAGGAGGCAGAGCTTCATAATATTATACACACTGGCATTTGGCGAAGCGCATTGAGCAACCTCTGTCAGAAAGAGATGGGCTAATTTCAGGGCGACCCGTGCCAACACAAACAACTGTTCTGGCGAGCTTTCATTGTCAGCACTTGAGGTTTGAGTCAAATTTTTCAACGCTCCGCAGCCAATTTCTCTTTCCCCTTATTTCCCCCCCATACGATTTGTCCCTGTCCAAGATCCCAGTCAGTCTTTCAACGCCTACGCAGTCAGAGTGAAAAAAGTTGAAAAAGTGTTCCTGCAGAGAGAAAACTCAGACCCGTATGCTTTCCTACACACATAAACAAAAACATTTAAAAAATCAACGCACAGCTTCAGCATGTGTCTTAATGAGCTCATATACCTAAACACAGACCTGCTTTAAATATCATGCAGGCATTACTTCACTGGTACAGTGTTTTGTGATCTATGCTAAAGTTCTGTTCAGGTTATGTCCATCGGCAGGCATGGTTTGGCAGGAGGAGGCGGGAGTTAAAACAGCTACTGCTCCGTTTCCTGTGTTCTGGGATTCATATCACAGCCATGTCAACGTAAACATCATATGTTTCTGTTTGTGCCTCCAAAGCAGTATTTACTTCAACCTTGATTTTGTTTATTAAAGGCTTTTACCATTATGCATAAAAGCAAAGGAGCCATGGCAGGACATTTGGAGTCCTGGCTGTAATCTTATATTCATAGCCGACTCATAATTCTTACAGCTCACGCATGGTTGTGGGTATGTGCCATTCAATGAGACAGACAGCATTACACCACCATTATAGAAACCTCACACAGTGGGGGTCTTATCCTCTGTGGCATATCATACGCACCTTTGCACATCAGGGGAGGAGTAGTTTGATCATGTATGTGTGTGTGAAGGGGGGCAGATGTTGAAGCTGAATGGGCACTTTTGGAGGCCCTGTTGCCTGAACATGCAGCCTTTCCGCTGCTCCAGTATTGAGGCAGCTGTCTTTAATAGAAGAGCTCAGCTCAGCCCATATTTATTCAGGTACAGCTGACGGAGAGGGAGAGACAGTGAAAGAGGCGTGGCCCTTCTTTTTCCTGGCAGCCGTGCAGCTCTCCTGCGGTTTTTTGGGGGGCAAAGGGACAAGGCGAAAAAGACACAGACACTGAGACAGAAGGAGAAGGAGAGCAGTGCACAAGAAAAGAGTGAGTTGAAATGTAAAAAAAGCACGGCTCCAGTTCTGTGTTGACTGGACATCCTGTGCAAGAGACCTGCCCCAGAGGCCCCGGGGGCCACCAGGGAGGGGGTGTGTGAGCTCAACTCTCCAGTCTCACTTGATGGCTGTGTCCAAGACAAATCACCGGCGCTGCTGCTGTCACCGTGGGCCTTGACCAAGACAAACAGCCGTGTTTTAAAATAAGTACCTGCCCCCTCACAGCCTCTTTCACCTCATCCACACTCAGGCACGTCCATATCTCCCAACACATTCAAGCATATTCCCTTCACAGGTCATAGAACTGGAGCTGCAGTCCAACGCTTCACACAGGGGACCCACTTTTCACCCTCTCAACGCTGTCTGCCTGCTCTCTGCTCTGCACACACACACTGTGAATTTTTTACCACATCACATAAGCTCCATTGTAGCCAAAATGCTGGGACTGCAATAAGCGGGGTGAGAGTGAGTGTGTATGACATAAAATGTACAGCACATTTAAGGGACACCGTCTGCGAGCATGTGTGTGTGTGAGCCTGATCGTCTATGTATATCTGAGCTTGCATGCACAAAACCTCAAACTTAGCTGAATCGCAAACTGCCAACTGCGCTGAAGTGTCAGCACTATTCCTTGCTTTTACTTAACAGCACGTTGCATCTTGGGAGTTGTGGTTTGTCTGATGGGGCCTCTCTGTGTCGCTGCCTGCGGCCTGCAGCAGTGGGACTGTTGTTCCTAACTGAAGTGAACCTCATTTATCTCTGTGGCAGAGCTCTTCCTCTCCAGCGTCGGTCCTCCTGGACCTCTGAACTGCTGACACCGCCCCCCTCCTTTGAGCTCCAGCATGCGGCAAAAATTGTGAGATGTGTTTCATCTGCATATTGATCAGCCTGGCCAAAAGAAGTAGGACCTCAGCACTTCACTGAATACATAATGTAAATAAGTATCAGTTATTCTGCTTAAACTCTCTTGCAATTCTTTAAGGGAAAAATGTTTCGCCCTGAGTCGATGATTTTCCAGGTAATTAGGTGAATGGGATTACACAACAAAAGTCAATAGCAACTTTTATCCAAAGACAAAAGACGAATTCAGGAGAAAACCCTGATCCTGAACATGCTGACATTATGTCCAAACCTGCACATCTCAGCCAAATGAAGGTTATTGTCAGGGTGAAGCCGTGCTGAGACTCAGAGAGCTCGCCCAAAAAGAATATGACCCTGGTTGCTCCTGTCACCCAATAAAAGCAGGCCGCTCTCTGTGTGTGGGCAGGCTTTAGTGCCAGCCAGTTGCAGTGCAGATGGCTGGGCGCTAGGCTGTCTGATGGATAGCATACATTCAGCGAAGACTGGACCAATGGCGTCGTGGATTGATTGGCCCAAAGGGGCTGTCGGGGGAAGCACTTCCTGTGTGTGTTAATGGACGCTCCTGCAGAGGCACTGTGGCGGCTTGAGGCAGAGCGATGGCTGTTACTGCCTTTTTCTCCTTGCCCTCCTCCTTGTTTGCTTTCACTCTTCCACATTTATAGAGGAGTGGAGTAAGATAAGCCAGGCTTCCCAGGCAGTCTCTAAGACCACTCCAAAAGTTGTGCAATAAACTACTGTACGCTATACTCCATGGTTTCTCATATATTCCCAGAAACTACTGTTGATAACCTAAATACCTTGATTTTTTCCAACCTTTGTGTGAACTTGAGGAAACTGAGTTTTCTCCTCCTGTTCCTGGCAATAGTGTGTGTTTTTTTTTTACCCGAGTCTGCCAAGCTGCTCCAGTTCAGGCACCGGGGGTCCGCAGATTTCAATCCGAAGGGGCTTGTATTGGTACAGAACTTCCTCTATCTTGGGCACAGGCTGAAGGGACACTGTTTGGCGCTGAAGGAAAGAAAAGAAAGCACAGGAGGACATTCATCTTCATTGTCTGATTTTAGTTTGCATGGCAACACTGGAAACTTTTATGACACAATCAGAATGACACAAACAGAAAAAAAACAGTTTGGAAAAGGCTTAATGTCAATCAAACAGCAGCATTTACAATCACTAGTTCTTGACCGACTGGTTTGGAAAGAGGAGTTTTCAGTCTCCCCTGACACTGCTGGTTTTGTGGAGACACAATTGAGACAATGAGTGAGCTTTTTTTGTTGTCAACAACTAGTCCTGATGGAAATGTGATCTCAAGAAGAATGGGGTTGATGAGGAACTTGAATTCTTGATAACAGGAATATTTCTGAGCTTTTACCATGGAATCATCAAAAAAAACCTGAAGAGTACTAAAAATACGTTTTAAACTCTTTCAAATTATGACTGCAGGGGACCCAGAAATGTGAGTTTTGAGACATGCAGTGTCAAATGAAAAACCTTTTTTGGATCCACAATTACTCAAACTTAAGAATCAAGTCAGACAACTGCAGTTCCTTGTTCCCCTGACCGTAGAGTAGAGATGGAGTGGGAAACACGATACTTCTGGAGGACACTGTAGAAATGTTCGACTTGGGGCTCTGCCATCAAAGGGGAATTTCCACCAAGCATCAGACCACTAAGCTTTCTCCAGCATTAAAGTAATGAGACTCAGAAGATGAGCCAAAGTCATGAAACAAACCTGGGATTAAAAAGATGATGTCTAAACAAACACTGACTATTTTAGCAAGTAGCAGAGGAACTGAGAGACAAAAGAGAGATAAAAAGATAAAGAGGGAAAGCAAATAAAAGAGTGGTGGGGGGATATATAAACAACAGAACACAGAGGGGAGCTGATGAAAACCAAGCTAAACGAGTAACATGTGCCCCGCGGCCTCAGACTGCCTGCGCTTACACATGCTTTGGCTCTTGATAGCGCACCCACGAGGAAATAAAGCAACAAAATCCGAGCTAGAAATGACTGAAGCACCGAGTGATTCACACTGAGACAGCTACAGGTTTTTAATCCAAACACAATATGGTGATAACTTCCTTAAAAGGCCAGCGTGTAACAGACACTACTACCAATAAAACCTGTACCATGCTTTTAAGATGACAAACCATCCATGCTGTGTGGCGTCATATGGATCACAATAAGTTTGAATATGACTGCATAAATTCAGAATTCAAATTCTATTAGTATCACAGAGTCCTGTTTCCCTGGGTGACTTTCTACCTGAACAGAACTAGTCTGAACCTGTCGCACAAAGTGATAGTTTATGCATGCAGGTGGAAAAGCAGCAGTGATCGCTACAAAGGGAAATAAAACCCACTGCCTTTTTATTTCAGACAAAGAAACAGTGAGGAGTGAACTACTACTCAAAATCTAACATGTTCTTTTGTTGTGTGACCTTATTCTGAGGAAACTACTGTTGCTGGAATGAAAGTATCTTAAGCGTTCGTGATAATGACATCACATTAAATCAGTGCCATCACATCACGTTTGGTCACTGGTGAGACACTTGACAGGAGGCGTGATTGTTAAATATTTTTTTTTCCTTTCTTCAACTTTTTTCACACTGAAATGGAGTGTTGTTGTGTTACGTTTAAACATGAACTATGAATGAGGAGCAGTGCATAAACTGTTCTGGGTTACTGTTTGTGGATTATACTAGAGAAAACCTGGAGAATCTGTGCTGTGAACTTCCAAAATGAATACTTTTGTTTTGTCGTCCTTTGTCCTATTAAAATGACAACGTGTGGAAGTAAACACAATCTGTTTTTGCTGCTTTATTGCTTGTTGGGTGTACATGTTGCAGTTTATTTATGATTACTTAAAATTCTAGAAAAGCTGGTCTTTATTTTTAGACCTTTGTACAGTAGGTGTAACTGTATCTGAAAATAAAATTTAAAAAAAAACAGCACCTAATCTGATGATGGATGAGGGAACAGACTTTTCAGCCTTCTGATTTGTCAAACAATTTGAATCCCTCACATTTTTCTTATCAAACACTAAAAACAAGGCACCCTCTTCTCCATAGTTTTCAGTCAACCTTTAACCCCGAGGTGCCAGTGATCCCCTCTCCTGTCCCATTCATTCATTCAACACAGTGGCGCCCCAACACAGCCTAATGAAACCCAGACCAACCGCCCCAAACCCAGTCACTCTCCCTCACTTTCACACTTCCTCAACCCCTCCATCCATCTTCCTTCAGACTTTCAGCAGTGTTTTACTCCCCTACTGCGCCAATCAAAGAGACGCACTGGGGCGGAGGGATGGAGGGGGGAAGCAGAGGAAGAAAAACTACATCGGTGGACTGTTAAAGAAAGAGAGCAGCAAATTGGGAGTTGCAGATAACTAAAGTGCAGTAAATCAGATTTTTAGAGCAGACAGACGGAGCACGGCCAACCCCCAGTCTGGAGAAATTTCTGTTGCATTCCTCTGCAAGGGCACCTTGAAATCTGGCAGAGACACCTCATCAGGGACAAACACAGCCTAAGACGTGCATGCACAAGTTTAGACTGTGTCCTTCAGAGTAAACTCACTAAAATGTGTAAATTAAAGCTTTGTTGTACTAATACGCTCTGAGACAAGACAAGCTATCTGACTGATAGTGCATCTAATGCAGAGCTGTGTCCTCTCAGGCCTATGCTGTCCTCAACTCCACCTCATAACACTGCTGAAACTTTCAATCATAAACTCATCACGTCCTATTAAAAGCGAGTATGAATTACGGCACATGAATGTTGTTTTCCAAATGCTCCGGTGGAAGAAAGCATGAGAAAGAGGGAGGGGGGCAAGCCTGGCTGAGCAGAGAATAAACGGCTTAGGAACCAGGGGCCACTGGAACAACACGACCGAAAGAGCCAACACAAACATCTGCTTTTAACATCACAGAGGCCCATCTTACTACCTATACAGCATTGTGTGTGTCCTCATGGCACTTTCAAGTTAGTGTATACCTTGTATTTAAGACTCCCATAATACCCCTGTGACACCAAAATTAAACTCTGGGGGCCGTCAATCTTAATAAAACCGCAGGGGAGGACGATTTGCGAAAATCACCAACGAGCCAGAGGGAGTTGTCGTCCTTCTTTTAGGTCTTGCAGTCCTCCTTAACCTACCTCGAACCCAGATAGAGTTATAGTGATCTCGTAAGACCAGCTCCAATTTCTGGAAGTGGAACTGTCTGAAAAGGTCAAGTAAATGCCGTCACTGGTGCCTATCCTCCTTTTGGTGAAGGGGACAGGTGTGCCTGGTTGGGAAACTGTTAAGAACTCTGCGCCTCTCACAGGGGGTGGGGGGGGGGGGGGGGTTGAATTCGGCTTGTGATGTGCCGTCCTCTTACCCTGTCTTAACTCTGCTGTCTATCTGGGAATGAAACGGGGTTAACTCATCTGACAGAGTGATATGGCAGACATTCGTGTGACTTTTATGGGACAGGGGTCCCATAAAAGTCATTTTAAGGTTCGAGTGGTGGAGCCCAGAGGTGTAGCACCAGGGTACCAAAGCTTTAACAACATGATGATGGATGGAGTGTTTGTCAAACACAAAGAACTTCAAAAGACAGATTTTTCAATCACTTCTTTGGATTTTTGAGCAACATTTAATTTATAATAATCAATCAACATTCTCAATGTCATTTCTAATTTTACATTTGTACAAATGGCTGCAACACAGACTTTAATTTTATGTGCACAATAAAAAATTGACCAAAGGCTCTCAGTTTTCATCTTAAATCCTGGGTCACCACGAAGAACACCACCAGAAACACGTGCTGCACTCATCCACACACACACACTGCACAGTCATCAGCACCCTCCAGGCCCCCGTCTCTCCTGACTTTGCAGCTCAGCAGGACACACCAAGGTCCCTGAGAGTCCAACCTCTCCATCAGCACCTCCCCTCAACATCCACAGAGAAAAACACACACACACACGCACACGCACACACACACACACACACACACACACACACATACACAAAAACCTCATCACGCTTTTTTCAAAGGGGGTTTTGGAAGTCTCCTGTAACCCACGCTGAGCTCCAGAGGCACTGAAGCCCTCGTCACTAATGCAGAGGGTGATAATGAGGACAATGAAAAGCGGACAAGCGGACAGTGTTGTATTGGGGATAATATTAATAAGCCTTGTTAGGGGCCAGCTTTGTGGCATCTCATCCTCAGCTCTTACTTCCACCTTCTGCCCTGGCACTGCCAGCGCTTCTGTATGGATAAAGAGCTTTGAGCTGCCCACCGGCCAACTGAGCAGCAAGTAGCAAGTGTAAAAGCTGCTGCCCACACAGTGCCTCCCCTCGCCTTACAAGTTTAAATATAACTGCCTGACCAGTGGCAGCTGCCCCGGCGCAAAGCCCTTAAAGCTGAGAACTCCTTTTTCCAGCCTGCCCGTGGGCAAGGGGTTGCTGAGGCCAACCTAAACAGGGGCAAAGCCAGGGGCAGGGGCAGAGGTGTGAATGCCCACATGTGCTTGTGCCAATCAGGGCTGACCCCCATCTCCCCAAGCCCCTGCAGCCATCGACCTACATGCCATCAATCCATTCAAAGAAAGAAAAGGTCAAAGGGCGAGCGGTTATGCTCTCGCTCTTTAATGACAACCAACATCTTATGAATACTGATCTGAAAATGTAAAAGTGCAAACATCGGTACAAATCTGTCTTTTGTCCAACGTGGGAATAGAGGAAATATCACTGGAAATATCACTGGAGATAGAGTGAGTGGGGGTTGGGGGAGTGCGTAGCAACAACTCGTGGTGAAACAGGTTCGGCAGGTCTGCCAGGGGAGAGCAGACTTTGATGAGTATGTCTACCAGGCAGAGGTCACTGTGGAGGACAACTTCACCAAGTAAAACTAAGCCAGAGCAAACACACTCACAATGTGCGAGAGAGAGGGTGAGTACTCGTGTTTTTGTTTTCTATTGTTTTCAAATTCCTCTTCCTAAGTGTTGGACAGAACAAAGCCAGAGAACCCGGGTTATTTCAGACAGCTACACATCTATGTTTAGGGATAAACTTTCCACCCACACTTTGTTTATGTGTGCGCCCTGCTTTCATTAGGTGCCCACATTGGCCTCATCAGGTATGTCAGCTGCTCTGCCACGCCAGCAGTGCTGGAACCTGGGACCTTTCATTTAAGATGGCGCTGAAAGCTGCTTCAAGGTGGAGAGATTCTCCATCGGTCAACTGCTTTCAGGAATGGGAGCCTGCAGCAGCTGAGGACAAACACTCAGACACACACACACACACGCACACACGCACACACGCACACACACACACACACACACACACACACACACACACACACACACACACACACACACAAACCCATCATGCTTCAAAACGATCAAAAACCATTAGAAAGAACTGATATGACTCACGCAAAGCTTAAACAAAAAAGTGATTTATATGCTAATGACCCTCACCTCGCGTCCATGTTTTGTTTCAGAGCAGGTGCCAAACCTGATGACTAGACTTCATGACTCTTGTCATCCTGCGTGGCACTTCAGCCGCTCTTATGTGTCAGACATCAACAAGAAACCTGTTTAAACAGCGAGTAGTTGCCCCTCTCCCACACAGAGAGTCTCTTTTGATATCAGCGGACTTCTATTTTAAAAAGACACTTTATTCTTCAAAGGATGTTTACTCTGACTGGCTGAGGGGAGTGTCGTTTATATGTGTGTGTGTGTGTGTGTGTGTGTGTGCACCCGCACAAGGGTATGTGTGTCTAAGTTCAATAGAGTGCCTACAAAGTGAGGGATTAGTGAGTGATTCCAGACCATTCCTCAGGCAAGACCGGGCCCATCCCACCTCACATCACACCTGGACCGAGACTACTTTCCCCGCGCATCGGCAAACTTCCTCAAGCATCCGTTCGACAACAAGTTAACACACAACCAGATGAGCCAGAATCAAGGTGGTTGGAATCCCCTGAAATCAACTCCTGGAAAATCACCCGCTCAAAGAGAAGTGCCAGGATGGCTGAGATGTCTCTTTGCGTGTTCCCAGGAAACACCATGACACAACTAGGTGCAACATTAGATCACTCTTTAAATAAAGAGTGGAGTCATTAGGAAGCTGAGGAAGAGTCGGCTTCCTCACGCTCCACGGATTGCATGGCTCAGAGACATGCAGATATGTCATTCCACCACTGATGGCTCACCTTGGCCCAGGGTTAAGCAGCTGGCCTGAAGTGCTGGTGGAGCAGAGTGGTAGTGGGAGTGGGTGAGGGGTGTCAGGGGCGGCTGGTGCTGTGACTGGTGAACTTGCACATCACCAAAAACAAAGGGGGTCATAAAACAGCGCATGTCCATTCATGCTGGTTACAAACAGAACTGTATCACCTTAGAGCACAGCTTCACAGGAGAGTGGATCTACTGACAGCTTCGTTTAATGTTCATGATTTTTTTTATCATTGACAAAGAGCTTCTGTTATGTTTTAGTGAAACTGCTCTGAGCCTGAGGTGACTTTTTTGGCTCCCAAACTAAACTGCAAATAAAAACTTCAGGTAGAAGCACCAGAAGCTACTAACTTGATAAATGACTGATGTTAAAAACAGTCATTAATTTTCTATTACATGTTGGATGATGTCATGACCAAACCATCAGCTTTAATGTATATCCCAGTCACTGAAAAGAACAGCACAAATCTGCTTTAATGAGAGTAAAGGCGTATTGCGTAAATGTGACCCAGCTTCAGAAATGTGTTTTTACATTCGCCTCTGATTTCTCCTGAAGAAAAACTGAAACCCAGCATGGAACAAGGGACCACAACCAAGCAGATAAATGAATTCCAGCAATCTGCAGGAATCCACCACTCTGTGCTGAAACACCACCAAGTCAAACAGAAGTCATTCTTATGGACTCTGAGGTGAAGGGAAATCCAAACCCACATGCTCCCCTGACTCGAGTTCTCAGTCCAACACAGCAGATGCATGGTGGGAGCTCTGTTCCACCAACGGCAGCTCAGGGACGGGAGGATGAAGAGAAAAGGGAAGAAAGAAGTGAGGGAAAAACAGACACAGAAGAATCCAAGAGCAACAAAATCATGCTGCTCTTCTCTCCATCAGCAAGTTTAACTTCATGCTGCATATCAAGGAGTGAGAGTGAGAGGACCACATCCTCCATTTGGATCAATTCTGTGCTTTTCCACTGATGGCGGATGAGTACGGTGCCTCTTTAGGACCAAAAAGTGAATTTATGTTTTTGTAAAGTCTCTAGTTATCCCAGCATCCGATTATTTAATCAAGGATGTTAAACAACCAGTGGAAAACACAATAAGAAGAAAGGAAGATGGAAGGAGTTTGGTTGGACCTGATTGTGTTAAAAGCTTGCTCTGGTTGGAGCCTAGGTGAGTCCTACGCACATATCTCTCCCACGCACCACTGAACTGTGGGAAGACAAGCATGCCTCATGAGGGCTGCAGGGGAGGAGGTGGGGGTGATGACACAGCTTATCTCCATCACAGTAAAATGAAAATAAACTACTGAAAACCTGAAGAACGGCCAAAGAGGAGGCCTCTCCAGGCGGGGCGAGCACAAAACTGTGAGCTCTGAGCAGCCGCAGCCCTGAGCCCCCATCCTCTCCCTGTGGGTCCCCGTGTTTGCTCAGAGGAATGTGATGACATGACTGAAGGTTTAGGGGCCTGTTCACACAGTGATGAAGATCCAGACCCAGAAGAGGAACATCCTCTCTTTGAAGGTCTGGACTGTTATCAACACTACATTGTAAACAAGCAATACAGATGAGGTGTGAGTATTTCTGGTCTCTGTAGTTTCTGCCACTCTCTTGTTTCACGATGCTTTTATTGAACCGCTCTGACAAACTTAAACTAAAGTTGCTGTCACTCTCTTGAGGCAGCGGTGGTTCCACCGCCTAGGGACCTAAAAAATATTTAGGGTTACCTTGTCAAAAAAAGCAACAGCTTGAAAACTTTCTTCTCATTAAAGTTGTATTACTCTGTTACCTGAAAGCTTTAACTTTTTGTTCATATCACAGCTTCTGTAGAAAATGGAATAATTGCTGCTGCTGCAACTTTTTAACCCTCCTGTTACCCTCAAATTTACTAACATTTTTTATCATTGGGGTCAATTTGACCCCAGCAATTTAAACCTCCAGAAACTGATTGTTACCCAGGTTTATGTGTCAGGTACTTTATGTTTCTTTGTTGACTACATACATAGCCCTTTAAATAAAATATATTTCAAGCATAAATACAGTTTAAAGCATTTAGAAGGATTTTATTTGTAAAACAGAACATCAAACTGCTGCGAGTTTGTCATGCTCTCGTCGGCCCTGCCTTGTTTCTATGTTATCAAAACGTATGACACAGAACACATCATTGAATGTCTTTTGAGACATGGTGGTTGGATATATTATAAATCTCAATCTGAAGGTTGGCGGTTCGACCCCAGCTCCTGCAGTAACATTTGGTAGTGTCCTTGGTTATAGTGACCTCAATTTCATCCAAAACAACCAAAACTAATGTGTGTAAAATGATGATATTTCTTATGTTATATACAGCTAAAACAGCCTGGAGTCAAATTGACCCCAAGGAACACAGATGCGTAAAAAAAAAAAAACAGGGAATTTGAACATAACATTATAATTATATGTTTTACCAGTTGTCCCCATTAAATTAGGGAAAGTCAGGAAATATGAAGCCCAAAAAATGATGTTAATCATTAATTTAGAGACGATAAACATTGAATGGGGTCCAATTGACCCCAAGGATAATAGGAGGGTTAAGGTTGTAAAATCCTCCTGTGTAATATAAGAAACATCTGTGAAATGTTCTGGCTTCTGGTTTGCAACACTGAGTCGATCCTCTATTATGACGTTTCATCCCTAGTCCACATGACCTGTTTTTCCTGCATACACCAAACCCTGCTTAAACATGATTGGTCAATACTACTCAGACAACAAACACACTACAAATGGAAACCAGAGCTCTCATGCTGAAAATCCAGACCTCAGAGTACAAATTTGACAAGGAACCTGTAAATGAGGGTGATGGTTGTTCTGATTTCCCTGATAAAAAAAATAGAGGCACAGTTGTCTGCACTCAACTTTAAAAAAGCGCTTAAAAGGTGGCGATAAAGTCGATTGTCATGGTTAAAACTTCACATAACAGAGCATTTAAAGAACTTATATGAGCTACCAGGACTTAAACAAATTAGATTTAATGGAATAAACTAAGGTAAAGTATGCTCCTGCTGTCTTAAAGGGTGATTCCATGATTGTCAAACTGGATACAAGCATGTAAATTAACAGCTTGATGCTAAATGCACACCGTAGTGTGTCACATTACATTTGTTTGAATGAAATGGGTCAGGGTAGAGCGAGTAGGTGTTGCACTTACCATATGGATTCCAGTTGAAAATAGATTGGTCGGCTTGACCACCTGTTTCTGCTGCTCGATCTGCGTCTCCAGCTGGGCAGCACGGACCTTGTGTTGGGCAAGCAGGATTGTGGCAGGAAGCCTAGACTGCTCCTGGAGAAACAAGAGGGGTTTAGGCTTTAATGAGAATGCACATTTAGGCGTGCGATACATGCAACAAAGTGCTTCATCAGGAACTTTCTGTCCGGTAACTTCTACACGTTGAACCCTTTTCCCCTTTGTTACTGTTGTATGTTATGAAGAGATGAGAAGCTATATTACCCCTCTACACAGTGACATCTCCGTCTAACTTGATAACCATCAAGTGTAGGGGGCTTTGCTCTCAGGCTAGCTTCATCATTATTGATGCAAGCTATATTAACAAAACTGTGGCACTGCAGGGGGACGCTGCTTCAAGTGCACTGCGCCGCCTTCACCTCCATTAAATACAAGGTCGAACGTTTCAATTTCTTCTGTGGAGTGTTGCCAAGCACGGAGGTCTAACAACACAAGCCTGGACAGACTGTTCACTGAAGACGTAGGACACTTTTGGTGGTGTGGACGATGGTGGTGAGATTGAAGAAGACTCTTCAAAAAATAAACCAGAACTGCTCAGAAGTCTCAGACCACATTTGAACTACTTCCACTTGAGTGAGTTGCATGTCTTCTAAAGGAACTGTGACTTAAGTTGCTTGACTTGGATGACCATTTGAGATTGAGAGCTTCAAGTTTTGGAAAAATGTCCAAATAATGACATATATTACAGTCCAATGCTGTAATTCTGTGTTTACACAAAAAAAGAAACAAAAAGTTCTAACAGTTTATTTTACTGATCAGCTCGCCACTGCAGCAACAAGGAACCTGAGTCTGTGTGTAGGCATATGTGCCGCAGTAAGTGTGAGCACAGTGAGCCACAGGGATGTACAGATGTCAGAGCTCAGGATAGTTCCCCCAGGGGGGTGTGGGAGCTGATCTCATCTGCCTACAGTCAACAGGCCCTGTGCCTTAAACAAACAAACACACAGCTTAGCCTGCTATCTGTGATGGTCCTTCAGCAGCCCGCTCTACAGGAACAATCACTTCCAAAGCCTGCAGGTCAACACAATGGAGCCGAGAGGCTTTGGAATCACAGAATGAGAACAATGCAGCCTGCAGCACAATGACTGGTAATAAGCTCTTAATGATCTCACAGCTATGGACCCTCAGGCTCAGGGTGTGTTTATGTGGATGTGTGAGTGTCAGACATGGGGCATCTGTCATAATGTGGGGGCTCATTGCTGCACAAGCCGGTGGACACATGCAACATGTGTGTCCCTCACCAGTTCATCCAGCAGAGTTTGCTTGTTCTTCCTCTTGGCCTGTAGCTGCCTCTGCTCTTCCTGCAGGACATCTAATCTCCGCTGCTCATTGTCCCGCTGCTCCAGCAACAGAAGCTCCTCCAGCTCCTCCTGCTCACGCGTCTGATGAATACAGAGAAGAGGAGAGGGATGCTGCAGAGAGAAACTCTTGTAATTGTGAAATAATGAGACTGAATTCTCATCCAGCTCTACTGATGCATTATTGTACTTGACCCTTGCTCCAGTTTCCCAAACAACAGGAAGTATTAATAAGTAATGTCTCCTACAGTGTTTCTTGGATCATCATCAGCGTCGTTATTAATAAAAGCTTTATGCATTTGTGAAAAGATTGTCTTCATACTTACGAGTTTTGCCTTGTTCTTCTGGATGATGTCTCTGTGCTCCCTCTGGTATTCTTCCATCCGCAGCTTTGTGTTCTCTACATCAATGTTGTTTGTCAGGTTAAACACTGCAAAAAAGATGCAAAAAGAAGCTTGTAGGGGACAGCAAACTCAGAAGCTGTTTCACTTTCCAAAACATATTTAGCCTAGGCAGAGGTAAAGAAAGAGAGTTTTATTCATTCATTTAGTCATTTTGGAACTATTAAGTGCAAAACTGAGTGTCCTCCATGACAGGCGGTTTAAAAATGTGAGCCATCATCTCCCAAAAAATGTCAGCAAAACCCCTCCCTGTTTCATTAAGGTCATTCATTAATACATTGGAAAAAGCATATATAGATAGATAGATAGATAGATAGATAGATAGATAGATAGATAGATAGATAGATAGATAGATAGATAGATAGATAGATAGATAGATAGATAGATAGATAGATAGATAGATAGATAGATAGATAGATATTTGTTGATGTCAAACTGCAAATTTAAAAGAAACCTTTCATCAAGGCAGTTTAATCTGAAATGTTGGTGGAATAACTGGGCTTTAAAGGGTTAAAAAAAGTGTATAAAGTAAGTAAAAGTAAATTCCAAACATCAAACTAAAGACATCCACCCTGGAGCTGTTTCTCCCTCCGTCAAGGGTTAAAGTCATCATTGTATGACAGAAACCGGATATGTGACATTTGCATTGTTTTCTCTCTTTCTGGCCCTGTCTCTGCTGTCCTGCTCTGCCCATAGATGTTACATTAGTCAGATGTTACACATACAAAATATCCCTTTTCTAGAATGTAGAAAAATTACACCAATAATAAGCCTTTGTGGGGAAGAAAGTTATTGTAAAATACAAAAATTACTTCCCCCTTTTAAATGCAGTGTGTAGACACCTCTAATGGTTGGTAATAACAGGTTTCGGACCATTGGGAGGAATTTTTTTATTGCATACAAACGTGCAAAAAGCCCATGGTGGGTTTCAAGCAAAGGCTTTTTGGCAAAGCTAGTCTCTGATCCGTGCCTCTAACAGGCTGTAATGACTGTAAAACATCCCCCTGTGAACCACAGTGAAGGAGAAAACATTATACCAGTAACAGTCTGTTATGCCGTCCAGCTCAGCATAAACCTCCAAGTTGGTGCTCCTACCTATGTCCTCCACCTGCTCCAGGTAGTCATTATACTCTCTCAGGCTAGGGAAGTCAAAATCTCTCTTGTTGTATCTGCAGAGAAAGAACAAAATGATGGTACAAATAATAAAACCAGATAAAAGCAAACATGCACCAACATTAATAGCTTCCATTAAATCAACCATTTTATAATACCATGTCTGCACACTCCCTAATAGACACCCATTAGATGTCAATTAAGGGGCTATTAAAGGACAGATGAGAGGGAAAGATGGGAGGCAGGGAGGGGCTGAGGAGTAAAAACCTGGCAGGGAAAGAGCCTTCCCGTTCGAGCCCCCCCCCCCCTCAGGGAGCCTCATTGTCTACAAAACAAACAGCGTAATGAGAAAGACAAAGGTGGCTTAAGAAGTGGGAGGAGGCACGAGATGACACATAAACACGCAGAGCCGCGCCCCTCAACACCCCCCACCCCCCCTTCTTCCCTTCACTCACATCTTCAGCACCTTCTTGCGAATCTCCACCTCTTTATCTACGGCCGGGTCCTCGAAGAGCTGCACGCGGAAGTTGCTCTTCCTCAGGGGCGTGTCGCACTGCACGCAGTTACCCGAGCCACGCACGAACAGCATCTCCACACAGTTCTCGCATCTATAAAGGGAGAGGAGACAGAAAATAGAAAAACATCATCATGCTAGATGTGAATCTCCCAGGGGCAGAGCTGAGAGTCAGCTGTGAGCATGTGTTGTCATTCCAGGCCGCTGAAACACAGTTTTCCTCAGAGTAAAGCAAGTTTGTGTTGGTTTTTTTAATGTCTGTATGTTATCATCGGCGCAGCGGGTGATAATGGGGCAGATGAATATTTCCTCTTGAGTGCTCAAAGATGGCCTGGATTATGATTGGAATGTCGATTAGGCTGCCTCCAACTCTCAGACAAGAGGAAATTAGTCTGACACCCCATCAGTGGAGTGTCTGTCTGCACTGGAAAAACATTTGCTTTATTGTTATTTCAACAGACCTCAGTCATTCTGCCACGTTGCATAATATGATAAAATCCTGTAATTTACAGTGTAGCCTATCATTATAAGAATGGACTATTACGTAATTTTAAAAAAGGCAAGGAAGCCTAAATACACAATCCTCTCATACGTACTTCATCAGCAAATTTCAGAGGTTTGAGACGCATGATCCCTTTAAAGGATTTCATTTATTTAAAAAGTAAAAGTTCTCGACATACAACTCCAAAACTTCCCTCTTTTCTGTCAGATTATCAAACTTCATGGAAGGATGCTGCATTTAAAATCCTTAAATACTTTGCAAACTCATCTGGTGTTGATCACAGCATGAATCTAAAATCTGTGTATGAATCTGATTGTTTTTCAAGACTACATAAGTAGCAGACCGGTGCAGTCATGATGATGAGATTTTCAGGCATCCTTCGGTTCCTCCTATGAATCACAATCCTCCTCAGCAAATAGCACGTCTCTCCAGCCGTGACCAATTCTGAGCAAAACGGCGGAAACACTCTTCACAAACTGTCGAGGCATTTTTAAAGAGCAGGTCTGCTGCGAACCAGCGAGGTTCACTCTGTGCACCATCATGACGTGAGTCCATGGCAACTGTCAAAGTTACCTGAGGGCACAACCCTGAGCTGAGCCATCAATCACACCTTTATGCAGGTAGGCGTATACCCATCAGTCACACTCTAATGAGGAGTGGACATTTAGGACAAAGGGAATGCTCCTACCTCTCCCCTGATGGGACGGAGGGCCTGGATAAACGTTTGCACAGTGCGCTCTTTTAATTAAGTCCCAGCAGAGCTTTATTTCCACAGGAATTCACCTTCCTGCTTGTGACCACCTTCACTAGAATGGGCAACATCTGGTTTCCAAATGTTACTATCTGCTTCTGAGCACTGACAGATTTTATAATAAAATACAGGGAAGTTGACGGGAAAAGGCAAGATTTGTCACTGCACGTCATTGTTGGTATGGTTGAGTCATTTCTTTCCAGAGCTGGGTCTTAAGGCTTGAGACTCTGGTGTCTAGTCAAAAGCTCTCAGGGGATTGAGCCTATTAGAACAATCATAGTCAAAGTTATCGTGCAAGACGTTTCACTTCATCAGCAGGATTCAAAACAGAAAAGCAGTTAAAGGAGAAAGTGCAGAGCCATGAAGTTTGGCTGTTATGGGTCAAACAAGCTGAAATTGCCAAAGTATGACACCAAGCATTCTAAGCTATACAACAAACACATCAAACTTTGATGCAGCATGGATCAGGGTTACTGTGGCTTGGCTTAAGACGAAGCCGCAAAATAAGAGCGAAAGCAGAACGCTGGGCAGAAACATCTGCGTTGTCCAGCATGAGGAGCCTCCTGCTCAAGTGCACCCTGGAAAAGGCAGATGTTCACTGCAGCCCCAGGCTACAGGAGATGTATAGGCCTGGCCATATGGAGGTAGATGGAGGGATTCGGCTTGTTTCCACAGGCCCACAAAGAGCCCATTCATCAACACGTAGTAAGGAGTGGGGCGTAGCTTGCCCCCTGCCCCATAAATGGACCACACAACAGAACTCTCTAAAGGGGAAATCCTGTGTAACTCTAGAGCAAAGAGGTTGAACGTCTAAAGAGGGAGGGAGGAGACTTTTAAGAGTCAATTTGCCATCTCTGCTCTGAAATACGCCTTCTCTTAGTGACAGCTTTCAGAGTGTGTGCCTGTTGCAGTTTGCAATCAAAGGGGGACTCAGAAATCTCTTGCCACGGCGTACTGAACAGACTTTAAAGTGAGTTGACTGATCTCTAGCAGCTTGCCATCCCATGTGTCCCAAGGCTGGTGTCGCTGACTGAGTGCTCCCGACTCCTCCCTCGCTCACCTGTCCTGCTCACAGCTCCAGGCTCCTATCTCTCCCATCTGCAGCTGTCAGCAGGTCAAAGGAGGGGGTGGGAAGAGGAGGGTAAACACTGTCCTAGCTCAGCAAAGAGGCCTTTTCCCTCTCCACCACCTGCCCCCCACCCCATTGCCCCTTGGTGACATTGCCTGCATCTTCGCCTCCTTCATTTACTAGAAAGAGCAAAAACAGAGCAACATTTTGAAGAGACAAGAGGAGGGTTCACTTCAGAGTTCATCATCTCCAAAGAGTCCAGAAACAGAGCAGAGCTGGCTTTCTGTCAAATTTAAACCTGCGATGGCGCTCTGTCCTGCCCTGTGACCTACAATACCTGCAGCAGCAGGGTCTAAAAATGCTGAGGCCCAGGAGTGTGATTGCTTACACAGGGCTTGTGTGGTCTTAAAAAAAGAAAGCTTCGATATGGTGCTTCATTAAAGTGCAAAGTGGGCAGAGAGACAGGCTCAACATTTGTCCTGACATAATTACATTTGCGTTCCTGAAAACAAAATCAAAGACATTAATGTATATGAAGAAATGCCGCCCAGTGAGGATTGAAAACTAGACAAACACAGGTTAACTCGGACTGTATGAGGTTTTCTATTAGCAACATAGGCACCACAACTTCAAGATTGCAAATTCATTGCTATTTACAGCGATGCCTCACAGATCTTGTAGTTCACTTCTGTCTTTCAGAAATATTTCAACACTTTGTGAAAGATGGTTCTTAGCTGTCCCACCTAGATCAATACTCTCCAGTCTGTCAGTCTGATAGAGAGCTTCAGACAGGGAGCCGTTCACTTGCCAAGTATGCTTTGCCATGAATGTAGTAGGCAGTAGGTAGTAGGTACTGACTGCTACATACTGCGTTTGAATTTAGTATGTCGTATGACTGTTCTGGTGGATCTGTTCTGCAGTACGCTGGGTCAGGCGTCACTGGATTTCCGGTTTCAGAAAGCGGAAGTAAACAACGACCAAGCTGATAGAGAAACTGCTTCTTTAGCATCACTTATGATTTAAAAAGTTAGGAGGCGGTTTATATGGAATTTAATAATTTTCACAGCACCTAAAAACTGAGTGCCCCCTTAAAAAAAAGGAGAAAAAAGAAAAAGTGGAATGAGCGCTGTACATTGTGGGAAACAGTACGCGAGGAAAACTGGTCTGATGCATACTGTGAAAATTTCCCGAATCAGTAGACATTCGGGGAGTTTTGGCATACTGTAGATTTTGCTCTTGTTCACATACTACTTACTACATACTGAATTTTGGCCAAATCAGTACGTACTGCTAGTATAGTAGGCGGTTTTGAAAACAGCAAACAGTGAGGAATAAGCTAGCCAGGCTTTATCAAAAGGTTAAAAATCAGGCTGCTGGTACCTTCACAGGCGTGGCTACAGTTGTATTGACCTTTTGATTTAGCGCTCAGCAAGATGTTCCCAAATTACCCATCTACTTTGATATGACAGTTTGTTTTTAGTTTGGCTGAGAGAGTTTAATGGCACCCTTACCTAAAAATAAAAGTCCATATTTACTTCTGTATAGCACCCAGAAGAAAACCTGGCTTCTACTTAATGAGGGTGTGTGTCTAAACAGTCATCCTCACGGTACTGGGTGGACCCCTCTAATCCCCACTGTATGCTTATGCTACTATCTTTTGAGCCCGACCGTGCCCAGTGTCAAATGCCAAAGGACATTCGCCCGGTGTCATTGTGCAAAAGGTAATAAATAACAAGCATCAAATGCCCCCAGTGACAGGGATACAAAATGTGCTGTGGTGGGGTTTATATTTAGATGCATGCTAAAGGAGGAGAAGCTCAATACTGCAATGCATCGCAGCGTAGAGGAGCTCAGTCAGCTCAGACTGGAATGGACGATCAACAGGGGTAACGTAAAGAGAGGAGAAGAGGCAAACAGTGCAGAAGGTCCAACTACAGCGGGTGTTTTAATTCTACCACAATTATGATCATTATTATTCAGATTTAGTTATGATCTAATTATACAGCTCCTATTTAAAAAGCACAGAAGAAACACCCATCAAAGTTTTCCAGGGATCAACATGACTTCCACTGGAGCCCAAAACTTGATCATTTAGTTTGTGTATCACTGTTAAAAAGTAAAAAGCATCTATTTCACACATCTGGGATGCATTTTTTGAATTAATTATCCAACTATTGATGCTCAAAATACATTTATTTCAATGTGATTTCAATATTTAAAAGCGTTAACACACTAGAGAGTTAGGTGGACATCTTGCATAGCAATCAGTTAATGGGATTTCAGTATATATACTGTGTTTGCATGAACACATTCTGATGTCAATAAAGAAGCCTTTCTAATTTCACATTTTTAGGAATTATTTTTATTTCTTATCACTGTCTCTAGCTGCATTGCTCCATCTACAGTACACGCCTAAGTGTCTACCAGCACTTGGAGAGGTCTGCCTGCAAACAAAAAGACAAATGACACCAGTGATGAAAACACAACAACAGTTTGAGAATGCAGCAGTTTCCAAGTGCTGCATTCATACACCGTCGCACCGGCTCCGAGGAACAAATCCAAGGTGACCCAGGCTAGGACATCTCTCCATATTGCTTCATTGCAGAATCATTTTAATTTTCTGTGTGTGGCCCTGCATCCAGACAGAGGCAGTGAGTTATGAGCTGGCTGACCTGATGACAAAGCACGGATACTTCCTGACGGTACAGTCAATAAACAGACAGGGTCGAAAAAAAGATGCTCTCATCAGGCTAGCTCTGTCGCTACATGATGCTCATGGAGAGCGTGTCCCATTTAAATAAGCAGGTTTTTAAACAGATGACAAGGTTATATGATTGAAAACGCACAGCAGACACCTTTACCAGGTACGGACATGAGAATGAGGAATATTCAAAGAGTGGTGTGAGAAATTAGACGTGGGCCAAAACAGCATACTTAGTAGGCAGCAGAATTCAAATGATGACACTTTCAGGAACTAATTTTTCCTTTAAATAACCGGGATATCTTTCTGCCTTTATTTTCATTTTAAAATTAAACATTATCTATATAATAACCTTATGATAGGTTATAGGTTAAAATAACTTGTGGAGAGCAATTTGTATTATTCTAAATAAGTTTTAGACACCGTTTCGGGTAGAACTAATACTTGATCAAGCAAACCCCCACTGCAGGAAGGAGAACGGAGTCACAGACTTAACCCGGTCAGCAACCCCTCCAATCAACACTGAGGTCTGTCATCCTCAGGGCTGAAACACACACACACTCACTTTGCCAGACAAATAAGCTGATTTTAAATTGCACTACAGTAAAGTTTTTTGCACTTTTTTAAAACCATATTTTATCATATTTATTAGCTTACTTATTTTATCTTTAGCTTATCTTTTCTAGCTAGGTCTTGTTTATCCATTCTCTTCGTCTTGTGTGTATTTCCTATGTTTATCTGTTGTTGTCGTTTCTACGGTCTGAGAGAGAATCGCAATATCAAATCCTCTGTATGTCTGGTGCATACTGCAGTTTTTGACAATAAAGAAGACTTTGACTTTGTTTTGGTCTTTGTGTAGTTTATTTACTATTGTTGCACCCACAAGTCCCAAAGCTAGATCAATCATGATTCATCAGTTAGCAGAAAAAACTGTGCAGAGTTTTACTGAAACCAAAAACACAAATACATACTCTAAAACAAACCTAATTCCTTTCTTTTGCACCCATAACTTTTATATTTATACCATATTTCAAATGTCTTAGTTGCTGGTAAAAGAAGCTCTGATATCTGTAGCACCATTGCTTTGTTTGTCTGACTATTCCTGCACATGCATTTTGATTCTGTCTTGCTTGTTTTTATTTCTTGTGCCTGTGAAGCACTTTGTAACCGAGTGTTTTAAACGTGCCATATAAATAAATGTTTATTTACTTACTTTCTTACTTTCTAAGTACATCCCCAATTAGTTTTTATATATTGTTCAAATAGGCAGTTAAGATACATTTTTATTTATTGTATTTAACCTTTATTTTACCAGGTAAAACATTTTTGAGAAGCAGTTCTCATTTACAAACATGACCTGCACCTACACGAATAGGAAAGTGTTATTGGGAGCCAGCAATGTTTCAGAGTGATTAGCTAAATTGACAGGACTATCAGGACAGTAACAACAGCACTTCAACTTAGCTGCTGTTGTAATTCGTGCTATTTTTAATACATAGTTCTAGTCTACAGTATTATTGTCACATAACTTGTTTAATAACTAACAAGAAGTAAAATTATCCTCCTCTGTTTCTGTTACATCTGAGGATGAAATTAAACAGCCTGTTAGCTTAAAGCTAGTACAGATGTTCAACGTCTTTTTAACGTTCGTCCTACATTTACGTTGAACATGTGTCGTAGTTATTCATAATCAAGACTTTGGTCTCCTGTTTATGGGTTTCTTGAGTTGAAATGAGTCTTTTTGCACAGTTTAAAGTAAAACTCGTCGAGCTGTGTTGGATTCACTTCCCCCCTTCCTCTAGCTTGTTAGCTGTCAGATGTAAATACTCACAGCGTGTGCCCGCAGACATTCACCATCAGCTTCAGCGAAGGATTCCTGTATTTGGTTGTTTTGCACCTCGGACATCCCTGGTCATCCATTTCGATCTACGAAACACGAATTACAGAGCTGGAGAAAAATGTCAACAACAACCAGGTGCTCTGCTACCACTGTCCAGGCAGCTAAGTACTGTGTCACACAGAAATCAGTCCGACGTGAACCGCGACTAATAAGAGAAGTTCCTACGTAACGATAACCTCTCGGGTGGGAGATGCAGGACATTAAAGACAAGGACAAACTGGCTGAAAACAGTTTTTATCCCAGAGCAATAAGTGCACTAAATTCCAAGTAATGAAATATAAAATGGGACTGTGCAATCTTCCTGTTCACTGAATGCCTGCCGGTTGAATCCTGGATGTGTCTTGTGTTAAATATTTATTTATGTTTGTCCACTGTTTTATGGTTTTTATGATTTTTTATTTTCTACTTTATTTACTGTTCTTTTATGCATCTTTTGCACTGAAAGGGGTTGCACCTCAATTTCGCTGTACAATGTACAATGACAATAAAGATATATACTATTCTATTCTACATGTAGTAGTATCACTCGGGGGTCCCCATTGAGACTCAGGGGCGTCGTAGTGGGGTGAAAAGTGGGACTGACTACCTAGGTTCAAAGTGGGGAGTGTGTTTTCTACTACGCTTTTCTAAAAATACTAAAAATGTCTGAATAAATAAACAAACATTCAGAATCCCTTTCTGGAATTTTCTTTCCGGCTCCGTGAGATACGCGTCTCTTGCCTGAAGTGGGGAATTGTCCTATTTTCATAGCATCTAGTGTGGCTGAATCCGATTGAAAGTAAACTGTAGGTTTTTGGAGTTTTATTTTATTTCATGAGGTTAGATTATACCAAATAATTCGCCCCTTGTTGTTATTCAACAAATCGCTTGGCTTCAAATAATCTTGTTTACAGAGGTGGACAGTCTGAAGGTCAATATGGTGCAGTTACATTTGGAGAAATTAAAAAATAATAATAATATTGATATGTAGCTTAGATTTGAGCCAGTTAAGCAGGAAAGTTTTAAGCATATATTTTTGTATAATGCAAATAAACCAATATTATAGCAGCAATGTTATATCTTGTGGGGTTGGCTGTGGTGATGGGGGCCACTGAGGTTTATTTTCAGGGGAGCCAGAATTCCTGGCGACGCCCCTGGCTCCGAGATAAAAAGTGATCTATGTCCTCTAATAAACACCAGGCTTGTATCAAACGAGACAAAGCATAATGTTCTGATACTAATTTTCACTGCCTCCAGCACATTACTTACATATATTCCATTATCTAATGTGAGTCAGCACTGACACATAGTTAAAACCAGAACGTCCTCCTCTGGTGTTCCCCAGGGTTACGGATATCATATTTGCTCGTTGAATTTGTGATCATTTATCTATTCTTCTGGGATTGTTCACGAGGATGTATCTCAGTTATTTTAAATCAACAATTTATAATGATGACATGGCACTATATTGGTATTACTTTAATAATTTCAAAGTCAAACTCACTTCAAGGGAGGTTGGCTCACATTATTGGCCAGTCTTTTCAAAGGTATAGTCCTAATATAATATAAAACCTACTAGAATAAACATTTGACATCTATGTGTTGCCTTCAGAGCAGAGCTGGTACTTCTTTTGATAAACTATATCATATCAAATTACATAAAAGGCCCAAGATATTTGCTCTGGGATCTTACTAAGTTAGAGTTACATCGTTTTGCATTTTTTAAACTTTTATTACAGTACAAAGTATTTGCATACATGAAAATGTTTTTGTTATTACTACATATATGGTCTTAAATGGATTTGAGCTGATATCTTTGCTCTTCTGTGCTATGTCATGACTTAATGTGTGGGTGGCTTGTGACAGAGAATAATATGGTCATATTTTATTCTAATCACACCAGGACCTTGAACTATTTTTGCATCTGTCCTTAAGGTTAAAAAAGTCCCCACCTATAAAATGTTTTGTTTTTTGAGGCTGTATCTGATGGTGTGGTAGCTATGAAATAATAATGGAAACAAAACATAAGAGAAAAGAGGAAGTGCTGTGTGAATTTCATTATTAAAAATCCCTCGATGGTTATATCAAACAAATCCAGTCAGAGTATCAAATTAATTTAAAGTGATGTGATTCAATGTCGAATTCTAGAAATGATTTCAAATCTGCACAAGTATAAGTAGTCTCAGAGTTATCCCCCTTGGATTTCCACACCTCGGTATGGGAATAAAACGCTTTTATGTTTTACGTAAAGCTAAGTCAGCTCCTGACAATGCAGACAACAAGGATATCCCGTTCCCACGATCCTAGCAGCACTCACCTTGCACAGGTGAGCTACGGGAATCTACAGTAAGTTATGAGTGACAGCTGGAAACTAAACATTCGTGTCTGAATCCCACTCGCTCCTCCCTAATGGGGCCCTCGGCGGCCAATAGCGTGGCTCTCCTGCAGATAGACCCCAGCGTGTCTCCGTCCAGATCCAGTCCCCGCAGAGTAAAAGTCACGTTGGAAGGAAAAGGGGAGAGAGATATCTACTTACAGCTGCTGTCAGATATCCGATCGCATTCGCATGGCGAGGAGGTAACCTGATCGAGCTGGGAGGAGTGACTTTACCAGGGAAGGCTTGAACAAAAAAATGTCTTCTTCTTCTGCCGGAGAAGTCACAACAGCAAATGACATCAAGAGGGAAAATGTGAAGGAGGTGGATACGCGGGAGTGTATCAAGCTTGTGGCGCTGGACGCGGCGGAGTTGTCCATGGAGCGCACGGCTCCCAACGCGGACTCGGTGCGCACGGATCTGCTGGTGAGCGCCGCTTCCTCCCTGGCTTTCTCCCCGGAGCAAGTGGCGTGCGTCTGCGAGGCGCTGCAGCAGGGAGGCAATGTGGACCGGCTGGCCAGGTTCCTGTGGTCCTTGCCACAGAGTGACCTGCTCCGAGGGAACGAAAGCATCCTGAAAGCCCAAGCTCTCGTGGCTTTCCACCAGGCTCGGTATCAGGAGCTGTATAGTATTCTGGAGAACCACAGTTTCAGTCCGTCCAACCACACCTTTCTGCAGGATCTTTGGTACAAAGCCCGGTATACCGAAGCAGAGAAGGCGCGGGGGAGACCCCTGGGCGCCGTGGACAAGTACCGTATCCGGAGAAAGTACCCTCTCCCAAGGACTATCTGGGACGGCGAGGAGACTGTGTATTGTTTCAAGGAGAGGTCCCGAAACGCGCTGAAGGATCTGTATAATCAGAATCGGTACCCCTCTCCTGCCGAGAAGCGGAATCTCGCCAAAATTACAGGACTCTCCTTGACCCAGGTCAGCAACTGGTTCAAAAACAGGAGACAGAGAGACAGAAACCCGTCCGAGGCACAATCAAAAAGGTGAGGAAACTATTGAAGCAAGTTTTATAAACTAAAAACTTCAGATGCAACAAATTATAACAAGGGTTTTTTCTGACTGTGCTGTGCGTAAAGGGCGCATTAAAATAGACCTACGCTATTTTTAACAAATGATTTAGAACTTTTTTCGAAGAGAGACTCCAACATTTTTCATTGAGACTCGAGTCAGTGACTGACAATACTCTGTTTATTTCATAGACTTCCTAAGTTTTACACTATGAACAATTAACAGTGAACAGTTACTAAGCAAAAAAAGTGTGCGTAAAAGGGTTTGGAGCACGCTTTTAATGTTTTGAAATATGAAGCGGTTGTCACTCAGATCCGGTTTCAAGTGTGTTGCTGCTAAGGGGCATTGAAACCATAAGCAACTAAATAACATAGTGACTCCCACAGCCCGGTGATTTGACTGTCAGGCACCAAAAGTCCTCAACTTTGACGAAACAATGAACAATTCAACTTTCATTTCATCTTGTAAATGTGTGCCTGTATGTGCACGGAGTCACAGGCGAACACACTCAACACATGGGCGCGTGCACCAGCACATAAATCGTTTTCATTCTATCTTTTTTTTTTCAGACCAAAAGAGATCTTAGAGCCTCTATGAGCTCCTGTGTTTCTCTTCATAATCCTCCACACAAACAGACTGAAGCGTAGCTTCTTTCATGTTTCTCTCTCTGTGAACAAAGCTGACGCACACCTGGTGGAGGTGACCCCTCTCTCTCTCTCTCTTTACACACTAGCTCTCTCTAACACACATTCAAACACACACACTATTATGTTTGCCTTTCAGTTGCTAAAATGATCATTAACAACGTTTGTCACTTTATACCCTGTAGATTTGAACACACTTATGGCAACCAGTGTCCTTGTTTATATCTCTTCCTGGGAGTGTGTGTGGTGTGTGTGTGTGTGTGTGGGGGGGGGGGGGGGGGGCAGCTCATGGTGTGTGTGTGTGTGTGTGTGTGTGTGTAGGCAGCAGCTGTTTGAATCAATCTTAAATAAGAGTTGTTCATTAACAAGCTGTAACAACGAAATCTAAATCACTTCAAAGGCTTTAAGGAGAGAAAAAAATGGATTTCAAATTGTGAAACCATTTCAAATCAGAGGAACAAATTCAAATAAATACCCATAGCCATTTTTTTTGTCACGCAACCACTGCTGGCATTTTGTCACACTAGAATTTATAGCGCCAAATGGTTGCACGGTTGTTGGTGTGAGCTGGTTGTTGTCAGTGCGGCTCTCCATGAGGTAGGAGAGGGCAACACACAGACAAACACAGCCTGCTCTTCAAAGCTGTGTAATAACACAGCAACAAATGTGACCCTGTCTGCTCTGTGTTCAGCAAAGAACAAGCTGTGGACAGAAGGAATTACAAACACTGGTTCTTATTGAATTTATATGTGAAATTGATTTAGTGTGTCCCCTTTAACCAAAAAATGATAAATTATATTTTACAGTTTCACTTCAATTTATTTTGGTTAAAGTGTGGCCTAAAGTTTGATTTTTCATACACTTTTTATAATGTTTCCATCTTTCCCACAGTGAATCTGATGGAAACCACAGCACAGAGGATGAGTCCAGCAAAGGCCAGGAAGAGCTGTCTCCTCGTCCCCTCTCTAACTCCTCAGATGGTGTGATCACCCATGGGGCTCTTCCCCTTCAAACAGGGCATTTGGACAGTGGGGTGGTCATCCAGCAGATCGGGGACATAAAGCTGCCTCCTGGTTCTAGCAGCAGCAGCCTCTACAATGGAAGTCTCGTGACCAGTAACACCTCCTCATCCGTGTTTCACAATGGAGGCTCGTCTTACCTCCACACTCCTGGAAACATCCTCTTCAACGGGCTCAATTTGGGTATCCAACCCTTAGCTTTCAACCCTCTGCGGTCATCTGGAGGGGTGCTGCTGGGGGGCTCAGGTGTGGACATGCAGATGCAGACAGGACAGGAGAAAGGACTGGGTGGTTCTGCAGAGGACTCGGCCCTGCCGTATGCCTCCTACCAGGGCTGTGTGAATGGCGCCGAGGTGAAGCTGGAGGGGGTTCACACCATGGCGGCCCAGAATGGAGGCTCCTCCGTGCTCACCTTCGGCTCCTCGTCAGGGCCGCTGCAGCTAGGGGGCTACAGCCTGGTCCAGGTACCGAGTGGAGGAATCTCTGACGGCGACGGCAGCTCATTACTCAACAGTGACGTAGGTCTTCCTCCTCTTCAGCTCTCCTCTGCCTCACCTGTCACGACAATCACACAAGGTGGGTTTAGAAAACTACTGAAACATAGAACATAGAAGCTTGTTTGGCTTTTAATCTTATGCTCACTTTGAAGTTATAGTCAGATAAACTGAAGTGAGATAGATGAAAACAAACAAACAGAAGCACCTTAAAAGATTAAAGAATGTAGTGATTTGATTAAAGTGACCAACTAAGAGCCTTCAAGTGATATTATCTATTAATGGGGAAACTTACATCAGGATTTAGAGGCAGTCGGAGTTTGTTTTCAGCTTTTCAAGCAGTTAAGTAAATTCAGAACTGTTGCTGATTTTTCAATAATGTGATGTTTCTTTGTTATTTTAGCAATGGCAACCAAGGAAAGTTCATATCAGGATTCATTCTTGTCCTAAAAGTACCAAATTACAGACATATACTCTTCTGCTCTATGAAATTATGGATGATGTATTCCTTTATCTCCTAGCTTTCAAAACAATCAGACGTGACCTTTGCCCCCTTTAAATGTTCTGGCAAATGCTACATGTCCGAGCCAGTTTGTCAACAGGTCTCTACTACGTCCCCTTGAAATCTATCTGAGCTGCTTTATTCTTGGCTTGCCTGCGTTTGGGTCGTAGCCCGAAGGCTAATACTGAACATATCACAGAGCGAAAGAAACAGGGCCACACACACAAACACACAGAAGAGGTGGTCCTCTGAAAACCCCAGAGATGAATAAAAACAAGTTGTGGAGTCACCATCACTCATCATCATTGCGCTCTTGATGTGCAGACCAAGAGGAGGAATGTTTCAGACAATCAGGGGCCTTGAAACACACTAACAGGGAATAAGATGTTCCAGCTCTCACTTTGACAAAAAGCAGAGAATCTACACCAGCATGAATACTAAGGGAGAGGAGAAAATTGCAGCATGCTGTTGAGTCCTGGCTCTCGCTCTCTGGGGCTCTGCAGGGTCGAGCTTTAAGAGTACAAAGTGTGTGAGACATGAAACAGCAATTTAGGGGCCAAGGCCTGCTGTAAGTGAAACGTAAAATACTGTGAGAAAAGGTGTAGATAACTTTATGTACTGATCCATCTTTGTGTCACCACAGGTTCTTTGTCTCTGAACAATGCAGCTGTGACTTCCTCCAATGGCAACTCGTTCCAACAGCAGGACAAGCTCACCATGTCGTCCCTCCACCACAGCACCGTCCTCTACAACATGAGCAGCGAGAACCAGCCCTCCATCAAGAAGGAGCCTCTGGAAGGGGTCGTCTACTCCTCGTATCATCATGGCCTCCACCACCTGGACCACAGCGGTCAGCTCAGCTACACCACCCCTAACTCACAAGACGCCGCCTCCAGCCGGGGTCCTGCCTCCACCACCGAGGTCCACACCATCAGCTCGTCCAGCCCTGAACCAGAAGTCTACACCACCCTTACCGTCAGCACGCCCCTCATGGTTCAAACGGACCCCAGCGGCCACCACCTCCAGCCTTCAGAGTACCTCCGTGGCATTCCGTCCTCGCACCTGATCGGGCCCGGCGGGAGCGCCTTCATGAACCTTTCTGAGAACAAGGTGGAGGTGGCCGGAGGTGTGAGTGAGATGGTGCGAGTGATGTGCGGGGAGATGGAGGCGGTGGAGGGGAAGGATCTCGCCAAACTACAGACAGTGCAGATGGAGGAGGACATGGCTGACCTTTAACCTCTCCTCTCGTTGAAGCCCCTCCCACCGCCCAAGCAGAAACATGGTGAATCTTTTTTGTGTGTGAACGAGTGCGTGTGTTTTTTTTTACCATTTACTTCCCTTAAATGTTAAATTATTTGTGTTTTGACTTTTACAATGCACTCTAGCCAGAGAGAGGAGCCCCGTGGGTGGGCTTTATCAGCTTATCATAAAAATAAAAAAAAGTCTGTGACATGTTTTGAAAAGTCCCGGCTCGTAAGAAGGGCGGCAGTTGCGTGCTCCGAGAAAAAGTTGTGTTGGAGTTTGAGCCGTGTTTAAATGTGCATTTTTATAGACAACACCTGCTACTTCCTGTTGAGTGGATTTGATCCACAGAAGCAGGTGCTGGAATGCCTCAAAGTCATGTGACCGGGATGTTCCTCCAAAACTAAATGCGTCATCTGGGTCAAACCAAAAAGGTCATCTGGTAGGGGGAGAAGAGGGAGAGAGAAAGAGGCTGTGTGAAAATGGTCAGTTAAAGAGCTAGGGCTTTACTCAAGGACTGCACAAACACGCACACACAAACACACACACACACACACACACACACACACACACACACACACGCACACACACACACACACACACACACACACACACACACACACACACAGAGGAAAATAAGGTCATTAAACTCACAAAGCTGCTGATTTAGGAAAAGTGTCCTTCAGGAATCAACTTAAAATCTCTGAATGCCTCTTAAGTTTCTGCAAAACTCTGCTTTTTTGTGCTTTAAATCATACCAAATGAACTCAAAGTTAAGACTAATGTGCCTTTCTGCTTCTGAAAAACACCACAGCATTGGTCTGTCTGGGCGTTTGCACTACCATAATTGCACAACCTTTCATTTGGAGGGCTTGTCATGTGTAACACACTTCAATAAATGCACACTATTTCAGTAACAACTCAGATTTCAAGCCTCATCATCAACCGTAAGATGAAGATAGGAATGATGCCGTAGAGGTCTCACTCTGATTCATGTTGTTGTTTATAAAGCTGCAGCTCGTAGTATGTTAACTAGACGTGATGATGCTGTTCTGCTCTCCTGTTTTCTATCTAACATGTCGCCCTTCATGGATGCTATTTTTCTATAAAAGGATTGTAACCGTTTCTCTTTGCATGGACACTAGTGCCTTTTTACTTTGTGTTTTTTGTGAATACCACTGAAAGTAAGCCTGTGACTCCGCTGGCACATTTGTTGGGTGTCAGTCGAAGGGGAAAGACGAGAGAATGTGCAGCCCATTTGTCAAGTGTGTCCGGTGCTTTTCACAACAGGGGCCTAATTCCTCTCCTTGCTGTCGTACAGTACATGACCGTTGTAGCACATTTCATTTCAGCCTCACAGCCAACTCAAACCATGCATATCTCTCAGTGCAACAGTCGCACTCATGGACTAGTAATGATTTTTCTTTGTCCGGATTTATAAAACGATCCCATCAATTTGAATGGACAGTTCAGTATACTCTCAGTGCTTTAATGTCTCATACCAAAAATGAGCTGTGGGCAAAACGATGGTCATTTGTGTTTTTTTTTATCTTAGTTTGGATTATATGTTTGTTATCTGAAATTATGTGAATGTATTTTTCTAAATCTCCATACTGCAATAAAAGTTTATATTTATAAAAACATTAAACAATCTTTTCACTTCTTTTTGACTAATTGAGCTCAAAGACAACATGATTAAAATCAAAGAGTTGTCTCTGAAGTTTTTAAACATTTTAGGGACACATCATATTTGCATTAGAAGTGTATGGCAGACAAATATACCATTCCAAATATTTCAGGGTCCTGTGCAGCCAAACACGAGCATGGGGAGGGGTACACAGTAATCCTGCAAGCCTGGTGCAGCTCTCTGCAAACCTGCAGTGATCGTTTGCACATGCCTGGCAACCTGGACTTCATTAGCCCTCCTTTTCTCATCTCAGTCCCTGTAATTCAAATAAACAGCAATGAGATTTCCAGAGGTAAAGCCCCTTTTGGGTGGGGGGTCTGCAGCTCCCCACAGCTCAGTCCAATCCTATGGCCTTTTTCCCCCCAGAGTGAAGGCCGGACTCGCCCTGCTTCAACATGTGGAAGAATGAATCTGAGGCGCTGTCACTCAGAAGAAAACAGTCCCAACTCCTCTCTTGGCTCCTTAAATTCATAAAACTTCCACCCGGTGCTTGTTCGCTCAGTGGGCGCCCGACCAAAACAGCAAGGAGAGATAAGACGGGAGACAAAGTTTGACAAATGGACAAACAGCGGGGGATTTTGTTTTATTCACAGCGTGTCTGTGGTGGATTAGAGGAGTTGTCTTCCTGGCTGCAGGAGTTATATATGATCTAAGTGATGACCTAAATAAACAGAGGCTGTTTGTCCGTGCTCACTGTTGAGGCACAGAGAGAGAAGAGGAAGAAAAAAACTGGGAGACTTAGCGGGAAAGGGAGGGAGAGGCAGGCAAGCGGGAGATAGAGTTACCTGTGCACAGGTGACCTCGTTGCCATGGGCAGTGGATTAGCTGATTGTTAGGTATCAGGTGACTCCTCCTGTAATATTGAAAAGGGTGAAAACGGCTTTGTTGGAGCCCAGAACAATATCCCATTCGCAGCAGGGACAGGCTCACGGTCTGTGGGTCTCACGGGGAGGGGGACAGAAAAAACTCCAAATTCCACCTTTGTATTGTGACTATAAATTAGACAAGAGAGGAGAGGAGCTGTTCCCTCACAGATCATAGAATCTCACAGTGAATGGGACAGATACTCACTGCGTAGTATGTTTTTTACTTTCCCTATATGGGAAAATAAAGACATCCCCACATCTTAATACGAGAGGATCATTTTGTCTACATTTCAAACATGCATCATAAAACATACCTGATCGTAGTAAACGAGGGAACTCCCCCAGAACTCTGGCCTTATTAAAAACACTGACCTCTGCTCTTTCAGATGGTTTCAAAGCTGACATTTAATGCGGCGCAGCAGACTGCAAGCCATATGTAACATGACCTGGGGAGCACGGTACTCCACTGCTCCACGTCCCACTAATGAGAGGGCAGGGGTCAGCGGGTACCAGCCTGCTCGCACAGACCCACCACCACCGGCCAAAGCAAGGGGAGAGAAACTAAATCTGCTATTGGCTCGTGGAAAGTTGGTGGTGTTTATGAACGAGAACTAGAGGAATAAATGTTCTCAGCTGATGTAGATTTTTCTATTACCTCCAGTTAAAATAGGTGAGCTGTTTGCTGGCTGGCAGGGTCGGAGGTTTGTACACACTTCATCATGTAGTGTTGGGAAGGAGAAGATGAAACTGTGAGTCACAGGTTCGTCCTGGAAAGAAACATAAGGGCAGTTTTAGAGGGACACACACACACACACACACACACACACACACACCCAGACAGAAAGGTAACAGCTGGGTGGCAGCAGCATCTCCTCCTCACCACAGTGGTCAAAACAGGGAGAAAAACAACACTCTGTAACGGGAGCAGGCCACATGAGGCCATTGATCTTCACATGGCAACACACACCTGCTGCTGCTCAACTGTCCACCTTAAAAGTGAAACATGTTCTAGAACTCTAGAAACTCACTCTCTCCTGGAGTCATTTTTGAATGTGTATGACAGCATTGTGGTGGCGCCCCCTCTCTGCCAGCAGCAGCACGTCCTGTTCTTTAAATCCTTCCTTTTGTTTGTTTATGCATTTGACGGCCCGCCTGGTTTGTTTACTCACTCCAGCCCGGCAGCAAAATAAAAAAAGCAGAATTTCCCTTTAAACAAATACAACCATCTTTCCGCTTGAGGCGTGTTTACAGAGCAGAGCACTGTAAAAAAAAAAAAAAACTCCAGGCCGTATAATTGCATATTTGTGGAGGTGGTCCTTGGAGGAAAAGCGTAATGATTTTGATGGGGAGGAGGGGGTTAACCCTCAGTGCACTTGTACCAGGTCTAATTTTCCAACATGACAGGAAACTCTGTTAAGCTGATAATTGCAGCTCCAATTTCATTTAACTCACTCATGTCAACAGTTGTGTTTTGTTTTGAGAGAAGGAGCTGTTTTTTTCTCCTCGCTGCCTTTCTTCACCTCTGGAATAAAGCGCTTTTACTTTTAATTAAAAACACGTGGAGGACATGCTGAATTAACCACACACTGTAAAACAATGACTCACTATTGATTGGATTAATACACTGTCAATAAATACTCAAAAAGAGACCACTGAAGGATGTTTTTTGAACAATGTTGCCTTCCATTTAAAGGACAATAAATACATGTATTCATTCTTAATTGGGGGAAATGTTATTTTGCAGTTTAAAATGGTCTGAATAAATAAATATTTATAATACAGCGTATATTTGAGAGGGCAACTTTAAACCGCCACCAAATCTGTCCCATAAAAAAAGCTTAAATCAAATCAAATCAAAACGGTTGGGACTTAATCTGACATTTTTCATTGATTTCAACAGTATCCAGTCCATACAGCTGAAATAGCATTTTTGGATTTAGTCCGAGTTAAACCCATCTGTTCGGTGAGCCATTCGTCATTTCAATTTTCCTCCATCTATAAAAAAGCCCCTCCGGTAAGAAACACAGGCTTTCTGTTGATGTCAGTCTGATGAAGTGTTTCGAGTCGAGTCGTTTTCTTTCTCTCTTTTCTCCCACAGCTCTAGATGCCAGCGTTACAATTCATTTTTGCTCTAGTAATGAATTACAATACAGCTATTGCTCATTCAATTGCCAATGTGTCTTTTTACCTCCAAATTTAAAAAAATAGTCGGATTAATTAAACAAAGAAGGACACACAAGCACTATGTTTCAAGCCTACATCAAGTCAATTTGGTGTAATAAGAAAAGGCGAAAAGTTTACTTTCCTGGGATGAGAACACTCTGACTCATGTGAGTTTTCCCAGAAAAGGAATGACTACATCTCTGAACATCCGTTATATTTAGCTGCCTTGATTTTTCAAGGAGACTTTACAGCCTGAGTTATTGTGGGCTTTGGAGGAAAAAGCTTGTAACGAGAGTGAGGAATCCCTGCTCTATGTGAACCCCGTTTTGCACGGAGTAACGAGTGATAGTGCACCTCAGTGTTGCATTACTGGTCGGGGTCTGAGGAGTCCATGCAGCACTGATGGAGGCGCAGAGAGTCCACATCTTGAAATAATCTGGCCCCCCGGGCTGCTCGGGTTAAAGGAGGAGGCGCGGCGCAATGTGGTAGAGATATTAGAGAAACCCGAGAGCCGCTCATCAGACAGCTCATTTACTGAAGCACTGAGCTTTTACACACAGACAGAGAGAGCATGAAGACCCGAGCTCAAGTGGTCTGAGTGTCCACTGAAGCCACAGTGAAACATGTAGGCTGGAGGATGCACTAATTTAATCAGGTTGACGCAACAAGAGGCGCGTAAAAACAAGCGTAAAGCTGCTTTTTAAATACACTTTAACTTAATGACTTAATATAATATTATTTAACTTAAATAACTGAAATATATTGCAGCTTAAGTAAAAAAAATAATCTTTTTATACATTTGTATTATTATATTATCGTTGTTTCTTATTCCTACTGCTTATGGCACTAGTGGCATTTTTTTATTTCCCTCCCAAATCTCGCTGCTTTATCAGGGACTCCAGGCGTGTTTCAGCCAATGATCTAATATTATTTTGTTAATTTTAGCACAACTTAATATGTTTTCCATCCATTTAGGGAAGATTAGCAGTTTATGACTAGTCCAATGTAACATAAATGCTTAAAAAAGTAGTTGGTGTATGATGTGACGTGCTTTATATGAACTTTTCTAATCCAAACTGCCACAATAAACTTTCATTACTGAGATGATTCTATTGCTGGACCAAACCTATTTAATCCTGTGGTTGGAGTTTTTAGTGTAGATATTTACCTAAATTGCCAGATTTTTTATTATACAATCAAAGCATATTTATGCAGTCCAGAAGCTGTGTAGATTATATCTGTTTTCAGTTGTCCCTGTGCGTAAAAACTAAAGTTCAAAGCATTTTATCTTCACAGTAAAAATCTTTCTGCAGAGTGGTTCTCTTCTAAAAGCTTTCACTGAGAATTTGTTTAGGTTACAACATTATTTTCTAGGTCACATCTACTCCCTCTAACATATTGAAAGAGGGGTTTTCAGTTTCAGACTCTGGTGCAGATAAAGAAATGTGATCTATATGGCTCAAACCAACAACTGCCCTACCAAGAAGCAGTGTCGCAGAGAACTCATTTACTAATGGATTGGTTTAGTGTTTCACCCAGCAGAAAACACTGGAGCCAGTGCGGTGCCCGTCTAATCCCTGAAATATAAATGTGGGCTACAGGCTGGAAAAAGGTTTGCAAAAAAAACCAACACGTGGTGATGAAGAAAGAAAACATGAAACAACAAATAAAAAGACATTTAGATACAATTTTCAGAACCAGAAGCTAAAGGTTCGTAAAATGGTTGTATACACATTTAAATTTATTTTTTTTGAAAGTGTATGGATGTAAAAACTGTCAATATTTCTGTGTGTTTATTATCCCAGATATTTGTCCAAATTTCTGGCATGTTTTGGGCATGTATATAGAATCAGCTTCTCTCTCCTCCTTATACACACATACATACACGCACATACACACACACACACACACACACACACACACACACACACACACACACACAAAAACACACACATACACACATACACACACACACACACACAGCTGGTGGTCTGTATATCTGTCCCATAACACCTCTGGCAGGTACTACAGCAAAGGTTTTCTCATATAAAAGACGTGCGTAATTGCGCACACGGAACCACCTATCATAGGAGCTTATTAAATTATATCGCCTCATAAAATAAACAGCTTGGGCAATTAATGGGAGGTGGGGATACTACAAAATGGTCAGCCTGTACGTAATTAAGGTAGTGGGCGTCAACCAGAATCAGCTGTGACAGTAAATAGACTCCAAGGTAGAAAAAAGATCCTTCAAAATAAAGGGAAAAAAATAATTCAGATTTTATATTTTTGAAACAGTTTTTTATAATGCTCTGCACTTCCGTCAATTTATTTTGTGGAGTTTTAAGTGTTTCATAGATATCTTTGGTCTTTAAAAGTGTACAAACTTTCCCTAAAAGATAAAAACGTTGGTGCTTTTGTGGGTTCACCCTCCACTGACTGTGATTACAGATAACGTAGGAGGAGATGCTAAGTGTGGTTTGTCCCACGTGGGAAACTTGAAAGCATATATATAGTCCCAACCAGCAGAAGATGTATATTCACAACATGTTAATACGGCTTTTTAAGAGGTCTGTAATAATTGATTAGTGTTTAGGTGCCGCTCTGCTCCCTCAGCTGCAGCGCGAGAGGGACTGTGGGGGCGGGAGGTGCATGGGAGCGCTCCTATTTCAGCCCCTGACGCACTGCCTCTGGGGAGGAAACGGAGCCGCAAACTCAGTCCTGCTCTGCTGTACACGGTGCAGGGCAGAAGGAGAGCCAATCACCGAAACGCACAGGCTCCCTTTAAGCCTGACATATCTCCAACAGGAACAAATTGTCCCAACAATCAACATCCCAATCTGCTGCGCGCATCAGGGTCTGGAGAGGAGTGGAGAGCCTACAGGCCCGTGCTGCGCGGAAGGATTGCGCTGGATTGCATCGCGAGAAGAAGCCCGAATACACGCAGAACACAAACGACCGTTTTCACTTTGGATACCGACTTTCAGGACGGAGGAGAGACCTCGGACATCATGTCTATACTTCCGTCCTTTGGGTTTACGCAGGAGCAAGTGGCGTGCGTTTGCGAGGTGCTCCAGCAGGGAGGAAACCTGGAGAGGCTCGGCCGCTTCCTGTGGTCTCTGCCCGCCTGCGATCACCTCCACAAGAACGAGAGCGTCCTCAAAGCCAAGGCGGTGGTGGCCTTCCACCGTGGGAACTTCAGAGAGCTGTACAAGATCCTGGAGAGCCACCAGTTTTCTCCGCACAACCACCCGAAGCTGCAGCAGTTGTGGCTGAAGGCGCACTACGTGGAGGCGGAGAAGCTGCGCGGCCGGCCGCTTGGAGCTGTAGGGAAGTACCGAGTGAGGAGGAAATTCCCGCTGCCCCGCACGATATGGGACGGCGAGGAGACCAGCTACTGCTTTAAGGAGAAGTCCAGAGGCGTCCTGAGAGAATGGTACACACACAACCCATACCCGTCCCCGCGTGAAAAGAGAGAGCTGGCCGAGGCCACGGGACTGACCACCACACAGGTCAGCAACTGGTTCAAAAACAGACGGCAGAGGGACAGAGCCGCGGAGGCCAAAGAGAGGTACGAGTCACTAACACGGCTCACAGGCTGTGCTGTCTTTTACACAGAAAGTCTTTTACGTTTTTGTGTCGTTTAGACCTGATTCAGAGGAGAATTAAGGCTCGATTATGAAAATATATTTTAAAAATGTTTCTATAAGCAGCCAAAGGAGAAAACACAGGAGTCACACACTGCTCAGGCAACACTACAAAATGCAAAAAAATTGAAAAATAAATATAACAGCATCACAGACAAGAAACAACTCATTTCAAATTCACGTTTTGGAATTATCTCTTAATTTTGGATATGTTTATTGCCCAATGAAACCCATCATTTTAACGGTGCTGAAGCATGAGTAAATAGAAGCTGGTTGTTGACAAATGATGGACTTTCCTTTAAGCAAACCGTCCTCTGTTTTGTCTTTCCCTGGATTATTATATTAAATCCTTAAAAATATCTGCTTCATAAATTAGGATCATTTTGTTGGCTTTTGTACAGGCTAATGTTTGGAAAATGCACAACGTTATCCGGTCACATTTTAGAGATTCTTTTGGAGAGAGTAAGAGGTTATATTAGGTTACAGCGGAGTGAAATAACGCGTGTAGCCTAACACATGGATTTACAGACTGGTTAAGATAACTGCAAATAACAGCAACAATGAAAGGAACAATATTTCTTAAGCAAACAATTATAGAGGAGAGAAAACACAACAGCTCTCAGATACGGCCTTGTATGATCTGATGCTTCAACAAAACAGCCATGACTGCCTTTCACCAGCAGGCCCCATACACGTGTTTAATGCCACATTAAAGGAATAAATAGTGCCTATTTTTCTCTAATTTTCCCCTTGATGTCATTTCCAGGGAGAACAGTGAAAACAGCAACGCAGGCGGCAACAAACAGAACCAGCTGTCGCCGCTGGACGGAGGAAAGTCGCTCATGTCCAGCTCGGAGGACGAGTTTTCTCCCCCTCCGAGCCCCGACCAGAACTCAGCGCTTTTGCTCCAGGGAAACATGAGCCACCCCGGGGCCTCCGCGTACTCCATGTCCGGCCTGGGGGGCCCTCAGCCGGTGCACAGCATGCACGGACACCCGCATCAACTGCAGGACTCCTTGTTGGGACCTCTAACGTCCAGTCTCGTGGATTTGGGCTCTTAAAGAGGCTGACAGATTATTTTATTTTACATGAAAAGTGAAAAAAGAAGACTGATAATCAGATTGAGTACATGTATGAAATAACTAGTAACCTTCCTGGTAATATAAACTGACTTGTCTGTCGTTAAATTTGGTTAGAACAAAATTCCTATGCGCTTAACCTGTGTATCAGCCCTGACAGGAGATTTTTTTTTTCTGATCTCTTGCACATAAAAACACACAAACAGGACCTGACTGAGACTCTTAAACTCAACGAGACACTTAACTGGACTGGCCCTTCGCTTAATTTATGAGATTTTGTTGAGTAAAAAGAATTAGAAGAACCTCCTGGAAACTAAGAGGTAACGTTTTCATTAGAGTCATGGTTATTAGTTTCCAATAAAACAAAACTAATACATTTGTCTCTCTGTGTTATTTGTGCTTAGAGTGAAAACAAAGCGTATAGTTTCTGGCCCTTTAACCAAAAGAGGCGGAACAGAATTAATTCAGGAAATTACGCAATATATTTTCATATTTCTTTTTTTCCAACTTAAAAATATATTTTTTGTTTTTTTCCTAAAAAGCTGAAAAAATAGACTTTATTCTACATTTGGCTACATGCAAATGTTAAGTGTTTGCATCTCAGGTAACTGATGTGATAAGAACCCATATCAAAATCATGATGAGTCACTCTGCGGTGGAGATCAAAGCCTGCTTCCTAGGTGCTTCTCTCTTTAACAATAATTACGGTAATTCAAAACACAGAATTCAAACACAGAGCCATGAAGGGAAATTTAATTATACAAATGTGAGTCAACATGAGCAGCTGTCTGTCAGGAAGCTGTTGTGTACACACGAAGCAGCCTTTGGATATCGTGTCTGTTCCATAACAAAACATTTGACTGAAGGAGAAAGACTTTTTTCCGTTATATTTTTTTTTTGCCGGAGTGCTGCGGATCATTGGCTCCTTGTGACCGTGTTTTCTTTGCTCTCTCCCAGAGTTTGTTCTGTCGGTTCCGGGCCATGGGAAAGAGGCAGCACTCAACTTTTTACCAGCTCTGGATATTTAGATTTTTAAAAAAAAGAGAAAAGAAAAACATCCCATATGCGAAAAATAGAAATGAAGTTTGATTGCCTGTTTAGATGTCCTTAAAACAAAAACAGAACAAAAAAAATCATATATTGGAAAAAGAGTTCACTTCATGTGTAGGTGCCCTTTAAACAAAACAACAAAACCAAAACAAACAAACTAAAGCAGGACAAAAAATATTTTATTATGTACTCTAATTCTTAGGTCACATAAACAACTACAGAGACTCTAAATCTTAAAGACCTCATAATAATAGTTCCTATTACAAACAACAATACAAAAACAATACCTTTAATTCGTATATTATTACCAGCTATAATAACAGTAATTAATTAGAATAGTAGCTAGTTATAAGGTTACATAACAATAATAAACACCAGATTCATTATTTGGGGACAGATTATGGGAATATGCTGGTCTGATAGTAAGATTCTGGTGAGGACAGCTCTCTCGTTTCCCGCCCCCCACACTCTCTTTGGGCTCATGTCAGGGTAAATTGTTTTGAGCAGAGAGCACGGAGGATTTCCTGAGCATAATCTGAAACAGTCGCTGCTAGCATTACTGCCTGATTGCAAAGATTGCAGGGCTGCAGCGCCCGGCTTCAGTGGAGGGACCTTGAGCTATTCTGCATCCAAGAGGCCTCTCTCTCCCTCTCTCTGAAAGCCTCAGGTCGACTAAAAACACCAGGGCTGTGCCCCCCATCTTTCACCTACAGCTCTCCATATGGCCTGTATGAGTGATGCATCTGTCTGGCTGTCCTCAGCAGACCTTCCATCATCAGGCTTTAGGTTGTGTTTTCTCTGTTTTGAACGTTTTAATCTAACATGTGAGAGTCAGAGCAGTGGGAGAATATTCAGATTATTGTCTTAAGCAATGCCACGTTTGTAGGAGTCAACATAATTTAAAAGATACGCCAAATAAACTTTAAAAATACAACATTTTCTAATCAAAATGTTAGGCAAGTATCAGAAGTAAAAGATATTGTTATGCAGGAAAGCTTGCAATGTAATTTAACATCTCTGTGTTATGCTGTTTAATACAATGAAACAAAGTTATGTGAGATTTTGTTTTGTGTTGAATTTTGGTCTGCAAGGTGTCAGTTTCAAAAAGGAATGAATAACCCCAAATGTAGGAAAACAGAACATTTGAATTGCTTAACGGGCATAACTCAAGACAACAGCAACACCTGAGATTGACTTAAAGCATCTGAAACCTTTGTTTTTTAATCTTTACAGATTTCTCTGTTACATAAAGTAACGATGACTTGCCAAGCAGAAGTTGAAATTTTATTAAGAGAGGCACATCTGGGTAATATCCATCAAGGATTTACCCCTAAAAAAAACCCTCAAATTAGTTAATTTACTTCTTTGGGATTCAATCAGATTTGAGTGACAGCAGCCTTCAAACCAAATAAAGGAAACCCACAACTTTTCAAGACTGTAAATCAAATGCAAAAATACAGAAAACTAAAAATTAGTTGGGCTTCAACATTCAAAGTAGAAACCTGGTGGAGAAAATACAGTACCTTTTTTATGGCCTTTAAAAGTGTCATTGAAGTATGCTATGTATGCAGTCTACTGTTAATTACACAACATATGAAATCACACCCGACGTGTCAACTTACAGAAGAATACCTGCAAGGGCTAGTTATAAATAATGTGACTTACTCATTGCAGGAAGTCTGATTTTTTTTAAAAGATACAATTTCATGTTGAAAAGTGCTACGAGGTATTTTTTAAGGTGAGGCATTTTGCGTTAAAACCAAAGACAACAGAAGTGGCAGTAAATAAAAAACGCTTCAAGTTTAATGTATTGTTGTTCATTACAGAAATGTATTATATTAAATTAGCCTCCACCCAAAAGTATCCCACAGCATTGCCCACGTGTCACATCGGTAGAGGTCAGCAGAGAGCAGAGGTCCCTGAACATCATATATATCAGACTGCATCACGTGTCTCTCCCTGTTGGCACACAGTACAGCTGAATATTCACAAATTAACAAACAGGTGATCACAAAGCTACCAAAGTGCCTCCTCATACCTGTTAATCTAATGACAACATGTCCGGTAGCGTACATAGACACAGCAGGGATTAAACAGGCTCTGTGACACATGACAGAGGGAGGCTCACAGAGTCACCTTCAGGATGTGCGGAAGACTAAAATCAATCCAACACGGAAACTCTGACAGTGCTTTTAATCAAGCTCAAACCCCTGCTTTCCGAATGCGTCTGCAGCCCTAAATCTATGTGCTGCTGCGTCTTCCTCTCATCTGCCATGCAACAAGTGCTCCATGCAGCGTACAGGCTGCATGACAAAAGATGGAGGCGTCTGTGCCAGTAAGAGCAGCTGCTGATAGCAAACAGAGGCCCAGTCATTTCATTTGACACAGGCGTAAGTGGCAGTGGCTCTAAATCAACAGCAGGAAAGGGCCCTGACGTGTGCAAATAAACATGGAGAGTAGCCTGCATGAGTGCAAGCAGTCGGCCTCAGCGGGCTCCATGTTTTCTCTGGCATCCGAATCAGAGAGAATCTATCAAATAAGGACTGAATCTGAAGCTGAGGTAACTTCTCGGTGGCGTGTTTTCGTGGTTTGGTGCCTGCAGGTAGCTTTACCCCAACATGGGAGCCGGGTGTGAGACAGGCCCAGGTATCCATAACCACAGGGCTGTATGGGGAGCAGGGGAGGGGAGTTGAGGGGGGGGGGGTGATGAGGGACAAAAGGATCTTTTCAGGTCTGCCTCAGAGCGGCAGGGCTGTTGGTGCAGGAGGGGAGGGTGGGAGAGATTTTCTTACCAATGATGCATGGATCTGACAATGTTCCTGCCTGGACGTAGCCAGAGGCAGATGCAGGCTGTGTGTGTGTGAGTGTGGGTGGGTGTGTGTGCAAACTCCTGTGTAGCAGAAAGAGAGGAAATTCGTCTGATTAAAGTAAGAAAGAAAGTAAAGTATAGCAGGAAAAGAAAAAGGTGTCTGCTAGACTTCAGTGACATAAACATGCAGAAAAACAGAGAGGTCGAGTTAAACCACCTTCAAAAATGTTAATTATTCTGATGTAGAAACAAACACAGCTTCTACTCAGGAGCGAAGGAAGTCTTTCATCCAACAGGAAGCCACCATGTGACAGAGCTGAAAGAAATATTTATCTCTTTCTCCCAGTCGGATGAGTGATGCATGACCCAGAGTTCAGACATGAGGAGGAGGAGGAGGAGGAGGAGGAGGAGGAGGAGGAGGAGGAGGAGGCTCTGCAGACGTTCCTGAACTATTAGGTGTTAAATAGCATGTTGTGTGTCAAATGAAGAACATCATCATGAAAGGGGGAATATTTTATGATACCTTACAAGAGAATAAGACAAAAGACAAGATAAGACGTGTGTGTGTAATGTCTGCGAAAAAGGATGTGTATAAAAGAAATGTTGCCAGAAGGCGAAGTCTCATATGACTGACTCTCCCACAGACAAAGGGCAGCTCTGGTTCCCGAGAATCAGATATGTATATTTTTGGAGCTGGGGGAGAAATGTGATAGTGGCATTAGTCTCAAATGTTTGATCAGGAAAGTGACTTCAGTCTGGGATGTTTTTGAGCAAAGTTTTGTGAGGACGAGGGGTTTTTCTTCGTTGGTTTCGTGTTTCAAAAGTTCTCTCGAGAAGGACAAACAGGAAAGATGTAAAGTAAGACAGCTCAAAACAAATCTATAATATTCTTTATAAGTGGGATGATTATTGGTTTACTTTGAGTTGAAATTAAGGGTGGGACAAAATATGGATAGAGCAAAATATTGTGGTCCTAACTTGTGATAAAATCATAAGTCATATTGCATCATGAGCACCAAATCTTGGTTTTATTCAGCTTTTAACAGATTTCCCTTCACTTTGATTCACACATCACTACTTCATGACATCTCTAGATGGCGCTAACGACGATAATCCTGCTATTAACTTTTCAGGGTTTTTTTCTGTATTCTTCAGTTAATCAGAAATAGTCAATTATGGCAGAATCATAGTGTTGTGATGTTTCAATGTGCTCTCACATCATGAGTTACCCTGTGATTCCAGCCTCCAGTGGAAATTGAAGCACAGGTGCAAACATCGAATCAAGGAGACACTGAAAATACATCTTATATTTATTGTCCTCTTCCTGATCCTCATTTAGGAATATGGATTAATCATGTCATCTCATTCTGCAGTCTGCAGAAGTTAAGGCTTAATTGTTTCTATGTCTTTGTTGTTGTTGATAAATCAATTGAAAAGACCTAAACTAACACCTATGTTGATCAGGAGTAAGGGACTTGGGGAAAAGAGGGCCCTAACAGGCTAAAAATCAAATCCATTGTAGAATAATCTGCTGATAATTTCCCTAATTAATCCATTTACAGTTGGTCAGAAAATGTTGAGAAATGTGGATCAGTGCTTCCCACAGCCTGAGAAGATGTCCATTGGTGTCCCATTTACTCTGCAACTCAAAGATTTGTCACTTTACTGTGAAAGATGAGTAAAGAAAGCTGAATATGTTCACTTCAAAGAAGCTGAAAATGAGATTCTTTTGAATGTCTTTCTAAAAAATGACTCAATATTGGTTGCACTGGTTAAGTTCAGTGGTTAAATTGTGCACCTAATTTACAGAGGGTAGAGACCTCCAGGCAGGTGGGCACATTTTTCAACAAATCCGACCTTTGTTGCATGACATCCCCCACTCTCTCATCTCAGATTCCTCCCCTGTCTACAGTCCTGTCCTCTCAGTACCGGCAAAGAAAGCCCTCAAAATAATATGACTCAAAATCACAAAATATTTCTACTTTCCTCAGTTTCTGGGTATTGTAGTTTTTTTAATCAAATGTTATTTCAGAAAGAGAAAATAGTTTATTTTTCAGGGATTTTTAACCCGACCAGTAAGACAGACCTGGTGTTCTTCTACGTATCTGTGGTCGCAGAAGTTAGATTCAACACGGAATAACCTCCAGTGTCCATGCTTGTGTCACATGTGCAACAATGTGGATAATTCATGTTGGTGTACTTTTACAATCAATTCAGCACAATAATTCATCTCCACCAGAGGAGGAACAATATCAGGTTTCAGCTGAGAAGGAAATACCTCTTAGCTGGGTCACGTCATCGTTGGTTTCAGTCATTTCTTTGGGTTTGTTAATACTGGAAACATTTAGACTCTCAAGAAGCAGAGCACATCACAGCACTGTGATGATCGACTTCAGCTCAGGTATAATGTGTTCTTTTATTAAAGTGGAAATAAAAGCTCAGGTGATTGATGTCCTTGGTAAAATTTGAGCACGTTAATGTAATCGATCGCCAAAAATACCAACGAATTGATCTGACTCAAATCTACAGCACTCTGTATATCCAAAGACTGATGCATAGTACTCATTCAAACCACGGACTTATTAATACACCAAATAACAGCTAAACACATCAATGAGCCTTACTGCTGCACTGATATTGTCTTAATGCAGGAATGGCATTTTTAAAGATCTACACCACAGAGAAGTAAGATCCCACAGAAATAATAGAAGTTAGTTGTCTTTTTACTGTTCGCATTCCAGAATATAACACCTGCTGAATCTTTTAAATACATATACTGACTCCAGAACAGAAAATTAGAAATTTAAAAAAGCAGTTTTAGTTCCTAATCTAGTCTTGGAGGTCTACTCCTCTGTATCCAGAGGTTAGTCTGTTAACAGTGATCATAAAACAGCCTTGAAGGCTTCTAAAAGGAGCCAGACAACAAATCTCATCATGATGGGGTTTAGTATCAAATAATTGGCGATACTCCACGACTGGATTAATATTTGATAATTCTGCTCACTGTTACGTCTGGGCTGCTTGTTGAGCTCCTTCTAATGTGAAACTAAGAAAGACCCATGAGTCCAAACACAGACACATCCCTGCTCCAGGCTCTGGGGGTTTTCAGGGAGGGGCAGTGGTGGCAGACACAACAGGAGGAAGTGCTATGGGATATGGGATAATGAAATTTACCTCACACTCCCAAAGGGTCTGCCTCACCTATCCTGGGGCTCACAAATAGCTCAAGTAACTAAGCCCCTCTTACTTCACACACATGATCCACACCCCCGCTGTGCCCAAAACCGCACCACAGCGACCCTCCACCCGGACCCTTCAGCTATGTGCAGTTTGTACTTTATTTGTTTGCAGTCGTTGGAGTGACAGCAGCCTGAATTTGAGCTGCCATCCTGCTCCCCCTCACCCTTCATCTTCTCACTGCAGCAGAGGGATAAAATAGCCTTCTTGGTTTCATGAAGGAAAAAAAGAAAAATATTCAGGAAATGAAAGTTGTAACACGATCCTCTGTGTGCCAAACGTCTCCCTGAGCAGGGACAAAAGGCCCAGAGAAAAACTGCTTGGCCTTTTTTAGTCTGCACATGATAGGAGGAGAAAGAGGGAAACAGAGAGAGAGAAGAAGAGGGAAAGCAGAAAAATTAAAGACATTTGATGAGTTATTAGGATGCAGAGAACAGAGGTGGAGGAGGTGAGGGTGCTGCAGTGATGAACCCCTCTGTGCAGAAAGTGTTGTACTCCTGCAGCCCTCTGCGCACAGAGCCCCACATCCCACAGATATTCATGCACCAAGCAAAATAAACTTCCCATTCCGGCTCTGCAGTGTTTTCCAGCAGGCCTCTCCGGAGAGAAAACCCTTCATGACTCCTCGTTTAGTGTTTAGTGTGTGTGATCCAGTCAAGTGTGACCAAGATGACACACAGAGAGAGAGGGACAGAGAGAGGGAAAGACTTTTAATGCACAAAATATTCTAAATCTGTCTTTAAACACTCAGGAAATGTGTTCCTGCTGTTTGTGGCTCTGAAAACGTGTGTCATGGCTGATCACCATGCTCGACACACTGGCAGCAGAGGGAGGGGGGGCGGAAAGCTCCACTGGTCCCCTCTGTGCTGCCTGGTGCATTTGCAGCATGGTGTCAGCGGCCGGTGGTAATTACCGGGCTCTCTCGGAGTTACCGCTACACCAACGTGCCACCGGCTCTGGTATGCCAGCTAAGCTCTGTTATTAGGCACAGAGCTGCCACTGGACTGTGGGTGCTACTACTCAGCACTCTCAGAGTCACTCAGTTAGTCAATCTGTCGGAGCTCGACTGATAAATCAGTAGGTCGTATTATCAGGCTGATATCGGCCTTTTCTTGTGTAACATATAATGAAGAGAACAATGCTCGAGGTGAGTCAGTTCATTATCTAGTTCGTACAGAAGACATTCAAACCCTTTTGTTTACGGTCCTCTCAACACTTCTGCAGAAAATGTGTCAGAGCACCGCAGCAGAGCAGACAATGAGACACACTAGACTTGGTTTACAAAGTATAATATTGCTGTAAAATTGACCTTTCCCTGAACCTTACAGACATATCTGCGTATTATGAGTGCTCTATCCTGAAATGAGCAAAAACATCTCTAAATTTGCAGCAAATTCTGTAAATACTGAACACTTCTCTTCTTCCAGGGGTTCTGCCGACAGCTATATCTACCTGTCAGTCAATCAAAATGACGGAAATCTCTTAATTAAGTCGAAGAAAAGTTAGAAAAACGCTCACCCTCTGAAGAAGCAGCAGAGAAGAAGAAGCCTTCTCACCGTCATCTTTCTGTGTCTTCAAAGCTCACCAACTCCTGGTGAACTGCAGAGATTGTCTGTCAAAGGAACCTGCCAAACAAAGTAGATCAGTTAGAGACATCCTGGAAATTAAGTTTGGATCAAATGTTCAGTTAAATATTGAAAGAATGAATCATAGATCTCAAAGCATTGTGTAACATGTTGAAATGCAGACTTAATTTTTCATCAATAGTGTGTTCATGGATGGTGCAGCTTTTCAACTGCAGTTATGGTGCTGAAAACTTCATGAATCACATGGTTCTGCTTGTTTTGGTGGTAATCCACTTTGTAACATGCTAAAAATCTGACACAATAGGATACAAAGCAACACAACATGAATGTGTTGTGTACTAAATACAATGAAACACGGGGTGGCCCTTTAAAGCTGTCAGTACCTGTAATCATGACAGCACAGACTGCTGAGCTCCTCATCATGATCAGTACCAGTGGAAGCCTGTGGACGGTACAGAGATAAGAAAACTATAAATGAAACTGTATATTTTTTAGACTTACTGTCTGCTTCTGTGAAAACAACGGACCCCAGCTGGAATAAATATTTGACCACAATGGCAGTGTTTGTATCCAGTGCATTGTTGAAAATATCAGACTCAGTATGAAGAGTGAAGAACTCTTAGATGGCTATGAGAAATGTATTTGCAAATTCTTATTCTGCTTTGTTTATTTTCTGATTCTACAAAAACAAATTGAAAAAGCAAGAAAAATCCAAAGTACCACAACCCTCTGCAGCAGTCCCTGCTCAAACATTAATATCATTCTGGGATAAACAGGGGGGATAGAAAGTGCCACAACAGTTTTAACAATAAAACAGCATTTAGAAGAAGTGTGATGTGAATTCATGTTAATAGAGGGACAGGTGTTTGAGATGGTAACTACTGTAAGGAGAGGTTAGCTTAATGACACTGGGTTGATTTGGAGCTCCTGCAGATCCACCTAAAGGGCCCCTGCTTCTCAGAGTCAGGCAGATTCAGAACTACAACCTCAGAGCATGCCTGAGAAAGGCTCAAGGTGCTGAACTTAAACTTGGCGACAGCTGCAGAAACTGGAGACCAGGGAGTTTAAATTTAGACCCTCAAAATCCCAACTGCTGCCGTCGCCCTACCTCGACACTTTCTTACACATGTACGTTCACACCCTGCGCCCAGTAATGCTGTCCGCTCGTTTACACGGGGCTGCAAATGTACCTGCAGTTAGCTGCTTACATATGAAGGTACTTACACGGTTAGACATAATGTAGTGTGTGTTCAATTAATGCATGGAAGAGTAGTCATTAAATTTGAACTATTAAATAGATATGATGTCCTTTTTAAATACAAAAACAGTCACTGTAGATTTGTTTAGCATGTAAAGGACCTTATAATACAAGGTTTTTAATCTTTCCTGTGTCGGTTATAAGCAGTCTGAATATATTCAAGGCTTAAAAATTGATCCTTATACAATCTACATGTTTTACCTGCAGTCCTGTGGTGATACAGTGAGACAGAAAATACAGAACTTCCAGCTACTGAGCTTTTTCTTTTCCAGCGTGGATCTTGAGCACCACCTTGTGGTCAAAATCGGTACAACAAGTACACGCAGCACTAATATGATAACGTCTCATATATTTTTCAAACAAGTAAAAAATGCCTGTCTGTTCATATTTAAAAAGTTGTTGATCCTTAAAAGAAATAATAATTAAAATAATAAAAAACTGTAAAATTAAAATAGAATATGTAGAAAAAACAGATTAAAAAATGCATAATGCAACTGAGAAAAATAATAATAGCATACAAGTAAATTATTAATCTAAGTGGACCTTTCTTAATTCTGGCATTACATCAAACAATAAAAACTAAAGAGTAAAAACTAATTAAATGCAAAAATTAAATTAAAAGTTAAAATTAATTCATAGGAAATATTTTAATTTATTTAAAGAAATAATAAGACCCAACACTATTTACTATGTAGTTTAATTTACATAAGTACACAGAGCAAGAGAGAGAGAGTAGATCAAACATAACTGGCCGCATACAATTTTTTAATGCTCATAAAATGTTTTAAGTGTTTGCTGTCTGTTTTTGTTGATGGTCACTGTTCTGTTTTTTCTTTTGTTTTTGACTCTGTAAAGCACTTTGAATTGCTCTTTGTATGAATGGTGCTTTATAAATAAACTTGCCTTAAAACACACATACACAAAAAACTTTGAAAAAATGAGTTCTCATCCAATTTCTTGCAATCTAAGGACTTTTCTTTTAAACATACATGATGCAGAAGAAATAGCTTTACATACATATGTATATATATATATATATAAATCTGTAATGCTGATGACTGAGCTGCAGAAGATCATTTTTCAAGTGACAGGTCCCCACTAATGTCTGAAGAATACAGCAACATTTCATATCGTTTTTGCTTTAGTCACTGTCTCCATCTAGTGGTCACATGTTGTATTCTACTCACTGGCCTAGGAAGAATACACTTCATTAATCCCTGTCCTTTGTAGATTCATTAGTGCTTAGTGGTGTTGAGTAAGAGTTTTTGCAAGCGTTTTTTGTAAGCATTCAACTACTCTTTTATTTTTTCAAATATTTCACATGAAAGAATAAACTGCCGATATGATGTTACAACAAAAACAAGCTCATTGAATTTCACCAAATAGGGAACAGCTTTAGGACCAAAGATCCAGGTTCCTTCTGTTTTGGTCATTTGATCATTTAGGTCATGGGTTATGTCGCAGTGTGACATGATAGTGACACACTTCTTTTGTTCATTGCACCTGTTATTTCCCTTGTGTGAAATGTCAAAGTTTGTTCTGTGAACTTGGCTCATGAGCCTCTAATATTTTAGTTGACAGTATGCTTGCACATCAGCGCATCTTTCTGTGCACTTCTCCGTTTAATGAAAACATTTCAAACTAGAAAGGCAGCCAGAGGTTGAAGAACTCTGCAAAGATTAAAAGTATTTCAAGATAAACAAAACTGCTAACACAAACTTTGTTTAGGTGCAGTTTAAGACAGACTCTGAGGATAATGGTTGTGCCAAGCTTAAGTGATGACATCTATACTTTTATTTTCATCTATTGTTTCATTGATTAAAAAATAGTAGATTACCAATTGGTCAAAAGTTGAAAAGGTCCAATCATTCACCAGTACACCAAGGTCCATGAAAATTATACATCAGTTTACAAACATACAGGTTGATAATGAATGAATGAAAACAAAGCTCTTTTTCCTCTGGGGCCCCCTGCTGGTCTAACTGTTCATACCAGAGTCCAAATTAGGATACTGCATTGTATCCTCCTTATTTATTTTACTTGCTGATGCTCAACTGTTATTTTTAGCCTAGTATTTTAAAATAACTTAATCTGCATAAGCATGAAACCGTTTGTTTCCCTTCAGCTTCTGTAAACCAACAGTCTGTGATTATTCTGAAGACCATCTGACCTCTGTGCTTCATCTAAGATCTTCTCTATTGATATCAGAGTTATCACAATGAAGGGACTCAGAGAGCGTGTTTTCAGATCAAACAGACGTTTCATTCAGCATCAGGTCAATATCAGTCCAGTGGGGAGAGTAACCCTCTGATGTGAACATGACTTCACCGTGTTAGAGCTGGCCTCATAATTACCTCACATTCTGTGCAGCGTAAAGCAAACATTATATGAATGGAACGATGACAGGCCAACCTTGGATCAATGTATCAGTTGATTAATTGATTGTTCTGCTGAGATGCCTCTGGAGCACAGCTCAGGACCTGAACATGAATTTGATGTAAAGCAGGGCTGAAGGGGGGGCAATCAATGTCAGACAGACTTAAAGGGCCCTGGATGGGTTATAACCTGCAGAACAGAGGATTAGTTTATGATCAATATGCAGCTCTACATGTGATTTCCTTACATTTAGGGCAATTATGAATCAATGAAATGAGGAAAATGATTTAATGTTGGACTAAGGGTAAAGTGGAGTCCTTTTTATATTCTTAAGGATGTCCATTTTATTCTGCTTCAAACCTTTTATTGGTCTTATATTAGATGGGAATACTGAAGATCTATTTCTTACTTTCTAACAGTTGATACATTATTAAAACTCAAAACATTGTTAGAGAATAGATCCTAACCATTCTGCTCAAGACAAAAAGGAAATAAAAGTGTATGAGTTCAGGTGTCTGTGAACTGTCGGAATTTCAACTATACAATATTTTTCCAAGAGGGCTACTTTAAAGTAAGTGTTCTTCTGTTTTCATCTTTTTGAAACATGTTTGGAGGTCAGCTGTTTTGAATTTAAATGCACTGCAGTGACATGTAGAATTAAATACTTCTGTGGTGTATGAATCCAAGAACAAAAAGGGATGACTTTACATCTTCACCTTTACGGTTTTACATTTTCATCACTGTTCACTGTTACATTCATTTTAACATGATCAGTTGATGGGCTGAAATTGCTGTGTTAAAGAGATCATATCTTGGTATTGCTGAATTAGGATTAATTTACAGTTCTTTTAAAGACAGACATGGATTTGTTCATATTGAGAACCAGGTGAACTGTGTTATGTCAGGCATGCTTTAATATTCTTTCACTGAGTAAACGCTAATAAAAGAGGGACACGAAGTTAGTAGAGCATCCAGTTTTTCACAGACGTGGTGCTGTTTAAAGCGGTGGTCATTTTGCTTCAGTATAGCTATTGCTAGTTTCCAACTCCTGCTCCTTGTTTGGCTTGAAAGAAAGAAAGAAAGAAAGAAAGAAAGAAAGAAAGAAAGAAAGAAAGAAAGAAAGAAAGGAATAAAAGAAAGAAAGAAAGAAAGAAAGGAAGAAAGGAATCAAAGGAATGAAAGAAAGAAAGAAAGAAAGAAATTAACATGCATACAATAACAACTGTGGAAAAATAAAAAAAAGCTCAGAGGGTAAATAATTACACCAAGGTGACAAAGTTACAACAAACTGTTAGAGCTCATGATAAAATAGTTAAAAACACTTCCATCTCTGATTTTGCTTTAGTCACCCTTTAAAGAGCTTCATATCTTGTGTTGATTTTATTTTGTTTGGCAGTGTATTCCACATTAAACCCTAGAACACTAACGTTGGGTGGGTTTCACCCATGTGATTGTGGTTATGTGATTTTCATTATGTTGCTGCTGTCTGAGTTGCATGGGTCCCTGGGTAGCTTCATGCTGCTCTCTGATGAAACCCAAGGTAGGTAGGTTTCCCTTCTACCATCCCTTTTTATTTTCAGCAGGGACACGTTCGGGTGATTTTCACCCAACGTTAGTGTTTGAGAGTAAACTCTTCGTTTATCTCTCCCACAGTTATCAGTGATGCAGGGAGACTGTGCCTTCACTGGATAAGGCTAACGTGTCCCAGGAATGGGTGGCCCAAAGAACAAGTTCCCAGCTCCATTATTAAAAGAAAAAATCATTTTCATCCCTAATTTTTCACTAATTTTTGAGCATTTTTATAGGGTTCCACCATGATACTTGTTTTGCATTTTATGAGATGTTTTGTACTGGGAAATACAAGAGGAGTACATCAATTTGCAATGTATTGTTGTACTATTATATATTTTGATGTGAAGTACTTTTTATTGGGCATTTTATATTTCGGGTAAAATATCCCTGATGTTAGTGATGGTGTTACTAAATGTTACATTAGTGTTCTAGGGTTAAGAGCCTTTTATGGAAAAGTCGACTCCCTAAGGGAGATCTAAGAAGTGTGATTTTATAATTGCCACTAGCAGTGCCCCTGGTGTTCCTATCACTGTTTTACCTGACCAAAAATTTGCATAAGATTTCTGATGCTAAGTTTTACAAATTTAAAAAGCAGTTTAAGATAGGAAACTTTTTTTAATTGATCAAAACTGAGCAAATCATGATGCTTCATTAAGTGACAGTGATGCAATCTCCTGGGTTTTTCATACATTATTTTTAAGGCTTGGTGGTACAGAGATGCAACAGGCTTAATTATTATCATGGGGGCTTGGCTCCACACTGTGACACAATACTGATGAGACTGTAAAACACAGGAAAATAACATATATCAATTAATCTATATCAATCTATGTGGCCGATTATAATGAGATGTTTGACATGAGGGAGTAATGTTCTGGTGTCCACATAATTTTGGCCACAGGGGTACGCACTGTTCAGAGCATTGATTTGCTCATTACATAATGTTTGATGTAGAATGATGATAATGATAAGACTGATAAATGATGATTTAATTTGTTACAACATACTGTAATGGGTAATGTTGATGAATCAGGTGTAGAGTAGGTACCAGGCCCTGTCCCTGTCCATGGTGCTGAAACTCTCCTGCAGCGTTCACTATTGATACAGAGGAGAATAACATAAGTAGATAATTTCATGAGTTAGGACATGAGTCACTGACCCTGAATGACTTCTATATTCTTAATTATTATTTTAATTATTTATATTTAATTTTAATTTTAACAACTTGTAGTATTTTTCAGTCTTTGAGGTCAGCATTTTGAAAGGTGAAATTTTAACTGAGTTCAAGTTAAATTAAAAAGACAATTAGTTTATGCCTTATTAGTAAAGGTTCAAGTTTAAACAAATAAATAACACAATGTGCCATCATCTGTAGTGAATAATCTACACTATGAAATTAAATGATAATGAGTAGCCTAATGTATTTTTCTGGTTTTACAGTTAAAAAAAGGCTCAGGACCTTCCAGTGTGGAGATAAATCATTTAAACTTATTGAATCATCTTTGTTTGTTTTAAGTGTAAATTGTTGTTGTGTAAAACTGCAATAATGCTGGGTAAACTTTCTAGGATCCTTCATGCAGGTTCACGTGATACATCTTGACCATCAGGGGGCGTCAGTGGTTCAGTGATGTTGGAGCAGTGAAGCTTCTGAAGATGAAGCAGATACAGAATAAAGTGAACAAAAACTGAGTTGTTTCTTAATTTTTCTTAAAAGAAAAAAACACTTCCTGATGGTCAGAAAAACATCGGTCAAGCTACAATGACAAGTAAGGAAGAAGACATAAAGGCAATTTAATAGCTTTATTTCCAAGGATGGGATAACTGAGGGGAAAGGGCGTTTTTTCTTTCTTTCTTTCTTTCTTTCTTTCTTTCTTTCTTTCAAATGAATATTTTGAGATAAATTCATGGCCTTTGCTTCACAATGACCTGACAGAAAATGACCGCTGTTGATTTCTTTTGCTCTACAGAACAGAGGCTCAAAAGACCACACAGTGAGTTCCAGTTTGACCTTGTAAACAACAAGCGGGCAGGGTGAATGAAAAGTTGTTGGAGTGCGGAGAGGATGGAGAGATGTGGTTTGTAAAAGGGGGGCGGAGGACCAAAAACAAAACCCCCTCTCCTCGAGTGACCTCAACTACCTCAGGACGCGTGTAAAGACGGTGTGATAGAATTCGTTTTTATAATAATAATAATAATAATAATAATAATAATAATAATAATAATAATAATAATAATAATAATAAAAATAATATGATTTCGTTTAAAAAGTTTGAATAGTAATCAAAAACTGGGCATGAAAAGTTTCATATTACTTTTTCTGCAGAAGTGTTGTTGTGGTTTATATCAGTCTGTTTAGGCTTTAAAGTGAAAACTGAGTTTGTTTTGTATCAGAAACCAGAAACAAATAACTACAGGTGGCATTTAAATGTGGTGGAGTGAAAATAATAAAATAAATGACTAAAACAACGCAGGGAAAGCAGGTGAGCTTTAAAACAGCTTAAAAATGCTCTTGTTAACAGAGTAAACTCCACGTTTACATTTCAGCACTGGAGAGATTTGCAGAGCATCAGAGTTTAACTAACATAAGTCTCTGCATGACGACACTGTAATGTTTAGCTGCAAAATTGCAACAACCTGCAAAACCCCAGCTCATCCGTCAAATGACTGCATGACTCGGTGCCGGGTCGATGAGACTGTTTAGAAGCAGCAGGTCCAGATTATACTTCAGCAGTCTCCTAAAAACTGAGCCCTGTTGAAGCTTTCATGCTCTGGATAGTGAAGCACACTCTCTGCACGTTTCCAGTGGTTCATTATGGTTATCAATGTGCGTGGATGTCAATGGAAGTCAAATATTGAACCAGCACAGACAGACCTGTCGCTCTTACTTTTGTTATTATGAAGAAGTTTGAAAGATCAATCAGGAAAATTGCTGTTTTAATTTCTTTTATCGGATTCTAAAGGATGTCGTGTATCTTATTTTGGGTGTTTGAGCTTTCAATTTTGCCAACTAATTAAAAAAAATAGTTCCATGAAAGATACAGTATTTATCATGTAACACTTCTCTATTAGTAGCCTCCGTACAGCAGGTTTGATTTTAGACCTCTTGGCAGACAGAAAGCAGGTTTTCAGAGCAGCAGGTTCCACAGATAAGAGACCCTTATAACTGTCTCCTCAAGGTTGTGTCCTTCAACAAGTGTTACAATTTCATGGTATCACAGTTAATCAACCGGTCATGATTACAAAAGCGTATTTGTGAAGCGGAATGAAGAAGGCATAACGTTGCAGTAAAAGGTGAGAAACCATGCAAGTCTGGTTTGTTTTCAGGACACAGAGATGACACTTACAGGTTGGACTTTTCAAAGCTGCTTGACTCAATCATCCCTCAAATAAAAAAAAAAGCCTGAATGCGGTTATATTTATTAAAAGAAACACATTAAAGCGTTAGTTTTTGCCTCTGATAATGTGATAAAAGATGAACGGACTCATTTTGACATAAACTACTGCAGTGCACAGAGTCCTCACCTCCATCCTTGCAGTTTGACACAGGGACTTAAGAGCAAGACAAGGACGTTTCTACAGCATCTCGTATCTGTGGCATTCTCTGTTTGCAGACTGTAGATAACAGGTTATTCAGTATGCCACCATATAGCTAAGCAAGGCTACAGTTTCAAATCACTCATTTCTGCCCTGTAAATCTCTCGCCTTGGAAACAACTCCTGCTTGAACTCAAACAGGCTGGCCTTTTCTAGGACTACTTGAACACACACTGAACTCCATATACACGTTGAAATATGGAGTGTAGGCACGATTTATCATTCAAAGATCAATGAGTTCATATCATCAAAACAAAGTGAAAATATTGTTTCTTATCATCAAATGTAAGATTCACTCACACATACAGCAGCCTATATATTTTTGAATAAATACAAGTGAAACGATACAACATCGTATCGTGATTTAGACCTCATTATAAACTCTTAAACCACGTAGCCTAACAACATTGGATATTAAGGGATATACTAGCATACTCATTCTGAATTTTATTGTTTAATCTTTTGGACTTTTAGTAATATGGTGCTATTTTTATACTTGGATTTTTAAAAAGCACATTATTATTATCAAAACATGGAGTAGCACCCTGAATGTTCTCAAATGCGAAAATATGCATCAAATTCAGCTTTTCAAACGAGGTGTTTCAACTGTTTGAATACCTAAAATGAATCAGAAACAACCTAATGCAGACTCTTGGCAGACAGATACCCTGACAGGCCTCCATGTGTGCGGTTATTTCTGCTGAAAAACTATACCGTGCCTCAGAGTGTCTGCACTGAACCACGTTGACACATTCAATAACAATAAAAAGTCAAGGCTGCAGCCTGCCCTTCCACACATATCACAACAGAGCTGAAAAGAGCCTCCCCTCACGTTAGGTTAACTGCATTGATGTGACACCTTTAACTCGTCCAAATATTTAGTAATACCTAGAGATACTTCAGCTTACAGCAGCCAGAGCAACCCACAGAGAAGCATGTGCTCTATAGCGCTGCAGGTGAATTAAGATGGGGTGATTTATTACATTTTTAGCCCATTCATTACAGTTATGACTATGTGCTGAATCTATTAGAAGGCTACTACCCGTCAGAAAACAATCAACTGGTAATTAAAGCCGTTTAATAGGCCAAGCCATGAGCTCACACTGAAGCGCAGACACACACACACACTCACACACACACACACTGGAGAAGTTGTGATTTCTGTGGCCCAGACTCCCCTCATAGGACTCTTTTCTTTAGAGAGGGACCCGCGCTCGCTCCCCTTCACAAAACAGCGGCAGGGCCCCTTTTGTCCGCGCGGGGACCCCAGACCCATCATTAGCACTGATTACCGCTGACCAGTTTGACAACCTTATTGACTGCGAGAAAGACTTTTTCATCCAGTCCCCTCCGGTCGTCCTTATTTTCAATAGAAACGGAAATATTCAGCCATTTTGTCCCCGTGGTTTTGAAAGAAGAGCAGCAAAAAATATAAAAAGAACCCCCCCAACCCCTTTACTTTCCCTTCACTTGTTTCCTCTCTCTATCTCTCTTTAGTAGCTCAAAGGCTTTTGTCTGCTGCTGAAGTTACTGTAGACTCATTAAATACAAATTGGAGCAAACCAGGTGTCTGTCCCATCAGATGGAAAAGCTCGACTTTAACTTCTGGTTCTGTCTGTTTGCTCACTTTTTTCTCTTATCCTGTTTCTCATCACTAAAAGACTTTGAGCATCTTTTAGGGTAAACAGTCTTGAATCGTTTTCAGTTTGTAGCAGCCTTATGCAAGAAATATATTCTACCTTACATGTTCTAAAACTGGGATTAAATTGTGTGCTGGGATATTAAATTAGTATAAGGTAGCAGAACAATTACAGCAATAAAAAACTAACTAAGTTTACTATTAGCTAGTATAGCTAAGAAAGCCATGACGAGGAAATGGCTGAATAAAGAATCCCCAACCATCAATGAATGGAAAGAAACTATTCAAGAAATGTATTGTATGGAACAACTGACTTTCTCACTACGACATGCAACGAAACAAAGTGAAAAATATTGGAAGAACTGGACAACTTGTATGAATGCGTAATGATGTCTATATTTTCATATGTTCTGCTGTGGAAAATGCGTTGTTTGTGCCCCTTGTGGACAACCTTGAACTGACAGGATCTTAAATAAACAAACAAACAAATAGTGGGGTGGCTATAGCTGTTATTCTACAGCATGCATGTCCAGTTCTTAAGTGTCTTAGAATTTCTTTAAAGTCCTTGCGTTTTTTTCTCCTCTCTGTCCCTTACTATGGTATATCATGTCAAGCATTTTACCTCACTCGTGATGAGGACCCTGTCTGTCTTATGTTCTCAGTATTGTTTGTATAATATGTGTTACAAAACAGGAAAAATAAAGTCTAAAAAAAAAAAATAATAATAATAATAATAAATTAAGTTAAGATGAACAAGTATGAGAAACAGCACTCACTTCGAAATACTGTGGCAGATTTTAAGCGTTTAAATTTAATTCCTGGAGGTAGGCCTAACATCTTTAGTCAATTATAACAATCACATTTTCTTATATCATTTTAGAATAATGCTACAGGTGTGCATTAAGGCAAAACTGTTTCAGTAAATTATGTGATTGATTTTTCCATGATGAATCCATCACAAGCGCAGTTATAGCCCTTTTTCTGATGCACTAGTCTTTCTTTAAAAACACGCTGTAGGTGTCTTGGGGAAAAAAATATCCCTTGAATGATTTAAGTCTCGTCTCTTTACGGTTTCTCCTCCATGCACGAGCAGAATAAAGCCTATTTTGTCAATCTGCTGTGTTTTGAGCTCTATGATCTCTCTCGCAGATCATCCGGGTTAGTGAGCCGGCCTCTCGCTGACCTCGCGCTGTCACCCTGCATTACACGACGCAGAGCATGTTGGCCAATTAGGGCTCGCTCCAAAACGTGTCAGGCAATCCAGCAGCAAGGCGCTATAATCACGAAGATCCTTCACAGGGAGGCTTTTATAGAGAATTGATATTCAAATAAAATCAACACGCTGATTGTTCCCACAAAGCAGCCCTCAATAAAAAAAATAAAGTCTATCCTTTTTTGACCAACAATTATTTTATTAAGTTATCTCTTTTTTCCTTTTACTGAAACACATTTCCACTAAAGCGCGCATGCTCAACAGGTTCACCTGTGTACAAGGTAAGTATTAAAAACACCAAGCAAATGAATATGAAATTCGAAGAGACAAGAGCAGATCGGTTTTTTTTAAATAGGCAAATAAACATTATTTATAAAACTTTGAAAGTAAAGTAAAAATATCACAGTTCTTTTTCAACATGAAATACCCACAGAGAACAGCAGGTTAGACGCTCGGGTGCCTCAATCCCCCCCTCCCACATTTTTTTTTTAATTTTCTTCTTTATTCTTTACTTTTCATCTCGGGTCGTTGGTTTATTAGTCCGTCAAACATGTGTTGTCCGTGTTAAGTTCTGTTATCCACGCGTGGGTAAAACGCAAAGAAAAATATAGGCCGCAGATCACAGATTTGGCACCCGTCAAATATCAGTCCGTGTGTGTTTGTGTTGTTTTGTTACTCAACGCAGGCACTATGACTTGTTTTTATTAAGATTGTCTCTCAGTCGCATCCACCCTCTAATTCATCGACACCCTCGCTGTGGCCGTCAGATGTCACATTCACTGTCGCTGGAGGTGATGGAGATGGCGGAGGCGGCTGCTTTGCTGGACAGACTGGCCTCCGGACTGGACGAGTTGCCCAGCCGGTCCACGGTGCCGTCCTCATCCGCCAGGGAGCGAACCGAGCCGCCGGAAAGGACCTGCTGCTGGAGCCTGCGAGGGCAGAAGACACAGAGACAATGTTACAGAAGAAAAGGTCCATGTGCAGAGCATTTTATACTATACCATGTGCAGAGCATTTTATACTATACCATGTGCAGAGCATTTTATACTATGCCATGTGCAGAGCATTTTATACTATACCATGCGCTTACTATAACGATAACATTCATGTTCTTCACAACATTATTTCTGAAAGCATCATAGCCTACTGCTAGCAAAGCAGCTACTTCCAGTGATGCTATTTAACCAAGCGTCATTTTATTTTGTAGCAAATATATCAGATGTGTTCTATTTTTTTTTCACATTTTGTAAACTAATAGTCAATTAAAAACATTAAAATACTAAATGAAATTTACCAGCCAGAAATGATTTAACATAACACTGAAATGACACCAAGACAGAAGAGCTATTTTATTTTCGATGGACGCATGACTGAACATATAGTCCTTATCAACAATCAGGCCCTGCACATTTATGGTAGATTTTTAGCACAAGCATCAGAACAAACCATTACTTTCCTTAAAAAGGAGGCTATACTTACAGGATAATTTCAATGCTGTTCTTATTAAGACCTCAGATATTACTATAAAGCATTATCATTCAACCACAGGAAAATCAGAGCAGATTTAGCTGCATATAAAGGCCTTTCAACACATTTACTTAAATTGTGATTGTAAATAAAAACCTATTATCTGGTTAAAAACATTTAAAAGGTAGCCTTTGACATTAACAGAGGAAATTAATTGACCTTAAGTGGACTAAAATCGAATAGCCATTAAAAGGAAATTTAGCTTATTCCTTGTTAGCCTCAATTTTGCTCTCCAGATTTGTGCTAATCTTATTCACAACAATTAAAGAGTTAATTCCATTTATGGGGCTTTGTTGATCACAATAAACATAAAAAAGAAAAATATAAATAGTGAAAAATTACATGAAATCAATGCATTACATATTATTTATTAGCATCACTACTGGCTGCTATTTTCTGTATTTTAGGCACCCTTAAAATACACGAACGAAACAGATGTAATGAACAGCATTTATAGCAAAAATCTATTTTATATTTACATTACAGGTTTATTTTTAATCTCTAGAAATTATGTCAGACCTGTCTGTCTCCAGCAGCGTGTGTTACGGCCTGTTTAGTTGCATTAAACTGAATGGCTTTAAATCACATGACAGGAAGACTTTTTCTTTTTACTACGTCCAGAAAAGTAGCTTTGTGTTGCAGGTGTCGTGGTCAGAAACCTTGCAGATGCACGGGTCTCACCTGTTCTTGGCGGCCGCCGCTCTGTCTCTTTGTCTGCGGTTTTTGAACCAGTTTCCTACTTGTGTGGGTGTGAGTCCTGTCGCCTGTGCAAGCTCTCTCTTTTTACTGGGATTCGGGTAGGGATCCTGCAAATACCATTCTCTTAACAAGTGCCGGGTTCTCTCCTTGAAGCAGTGGGTTTTCTGCTCTCCGTCCCAAATGGTTCTGGGTAGGGGGAACTTCTTTCGCACTCGGTATTTGTCCACCGGCCCCAGCGGGCGTCCCCGCAGCTTCTCCGCCTCCTGGTAGTGCGCCTCGAGCCACAGCGCCTGCAGCTTTGTGTGCGACTCTTTGGTGAACTTGTGGTTCTCCAGGATGTGGTAAAGTTCGCGAAAATTGCCCGTGTGGAAAGCGACGACGGCCCGGGCCCTCAGCACCGACTCGTTCTTGTTGAGGACCTCGCAGGCCGCCGGCGCGACGGGGAGCGACCACAGGAAGCGGCCCAGGCGCTCCACGTCCCCGCTCTCCTCCAGAGTCTCGCAGACCCCGGCGACCTGCTGGGGGCTGAAATTCAAGATGGGCAGCTGAAACATGGAGGCTTCTCCTGTGTTTCCCTCTCCTCCTCCTTTCTCCTCTCCAGCACTCTCTCTCCTCCGCGTCGACTCCTCCGCCGCTTCTCTCAGTTCGCCGCGGTTCTCCAAGACCCTCCAAAAACAAGACAATCCCAAAGTTGCCGAACCAGACGTCTGAGCAACGTCGGGAGAACGCCAAACGCCAAACACCGCGGAGGAGGACCGATGGTGCGCGGGGGGCCGGCTACCGCATCCTCGGGCTGGGTTAACTTGGCAGGCAAAGGGCTGAGGACGCGAGGGAACCACAGCCGGAGCCACGATGTAATTTTCAAGGTAGGCTGGGAATGAAAGTAACGAAAGAATTAAAGCCGGAGCCGAGATGGTTTTTTTTAAAGGGGGGAGAAAAAGACAGTCAAGCCCCCTCCGATGATTTCCTATTGGACTTGGCAGATTGGCTGCCCGGTTGCCATGGATGCACGTCAATCACTGTCAAGTTCGGCCAATCAGGCGGAAAGGAGATCTCAGCACCTCCCTTTTCAGAAATAATATAAACATTTTGACCTTTTTTGCGTCGCGTCTTCAAACGTTTAGCTGCCCCGCCGTGCTTTAAGAAACAGCCCGTGCCTTTGTAAAGAAAGACCCTTCAGTCTATATGAGAACACACACAGCTCAGGCTGCCTTTACAGCTCTCCAAACCAACTTTGGGAGGCAAAATGACACCCTGCCCTGCCCAGCCCAGCCCGAGGCCAAATATCAGCATCATATTTTTACATTTAGGACGATATCACTTGCCCAGCTGAGTTTTACACCATGTGGATATTTATCATGAAATAAATTGTTTTTAACGGTGTAATTATATTTCTATACCATAAGCACACGTGTGAAATAATTTATAGCCTACCATTTAATTGTGATTTCATTTTTACACGCATAAGCATGCAGTTCGTTATTTATTACAAGCTTATACGCTTTTTTCATAAACTAAAACTGGTGTTGATTGAAAACATCCTTCAAAAAGGGTCAATGTGGCCTTTATCTCAACAGGACTGAATTTGCAGCCAACTCTGTTTCACAACCTTGAACAGAGTTAGCCGAGGCTCCCCGCATTTTTCAACCTCACAAAAGTGATAATTTATTAAGCATAATAAATTATATCAGAGTCGAAGTTACGATGATGCATGCTCTTTTATGTGGGCTATGAATAAATGCTCTTTTTGAAAAACACAGGCTAATTGATTGCTGTTATATTGACAGTCTCCTGTGTGTGAATGTGTGTGAGTGAGTGTGAGTGTGGGATGGTTATTCCTGCAGACTGTAGCTCCCACACTGTAACTTAAACTGCCTTTATTTACAGTATGTTTGTATTAGGCTGCTCACAGGCTGTGATGTCAAAGCAGCAGAGGAGAAACCTTGTGTGTACATATATTTATATTTACATATTTAGGCTATATATAGGATTATGATGACCCTGGCAGGCTATGGGCTCTAGTATCAGACACACTCCGTTTTGTGCACAGGCTGATTTAGTAAATAAGAGGGCGGATAGATAGCGCAGATGGTTTGAAGTGTCGGGTCAGATTATTTCATGGCTGGATACAGTAGTAAAGTTCATTCTGACGGAAAAGCCTGATATTATTTTCACAGATCCCCCACCCCCCATATACACACACTCACTCACTCTCTCTCTATCTCTCTCAATCTCTCTCTCTCTCTCTCTCTCTATCTCTTCCATGCACGCGTACGCACGCACGCAGCACACACTCGAGCTGAATCCCCTTCGGGCTCTTTTTGCATGAATTATAGAGTCTGGATGCGGGGTTATGAAATGCCTTCTGCACAGGAAGCTGTTCATTCTCATGCTGGTTTAATGGAAACCGCTGCAGCATTACAAATTAAAATACAAATCTTAATAATTAAGAATTTGTATATCATCCCCTGACGCGGATGGATTTGTTTGGCAGAAATAGGCCTGATTTTACGAGCAAATAGGCCGCGTCAGCTAAGTAAAATTGACCATTCACAGCTTATAAAGTGCTAGAATGAGCAGATAAAAATCCTAAGGTGACTCAGTGGCCATTCATTCACCCATATTATCACACAAACACGGTAAATATAGGTAAATAAAGGATAAGATCTCGAAATGCAGCAGTGAAAAGTGAAAGGCGAGGGACAAGGTGCTGCTCTGAAATATTTAATCTCCCTGTAAATATTTCATCTCTGCAGTCTGCACGTCCCAACCGAAATTTACAAGGACAGCAATACTTTCTCGAGGAAGCTCCGCATCAATAAAACATGGGTGAGTTTTGGATCCTTTAAACGGAGAGCTGGAAATAACAATTGTAGACTATGCTCTGTAAGCAACACGTCTAGGTTAAAGGCAGCATTAAACATTTATTGAATACGAAAAAAGGAGGTCTGGAGATGATTTCTCTGTCAGGGTGACGTCGTGTTTTTGTATTACTCCGCTAATAACAGGTGGCTTTCCTCTACATATTAATCTCAGGAAAAAATAGTCCCCTTTTTATTCCCTCCTTGTTATTATCTGTTGTCTCTAACCTTTCAAATGTTTTTATATTCAATGCTCTTTTCCCTTCACCTTCCATATCAAATCATAAATGCCATCCTAAACAGCCTGATATAAGCTCTACTGTAACCCACTGCAGGCCTGTGTCACTGTGTCAGAGGATAGTAGAACTCCTGACACCAATATCTCCACACATTCATCATGGCAGCACAGTGGATCTCATTCAAACATAATTTTTGCTCTCTTTGGTCTTTGTTTCATGGTTTCCACTGACACTCCTCTAAGAGACTAAACTGATTTTGAAGGGGTTGTAGGATCCTACATTGAAGATTGAACCCTTTTCATAGCTGGTGTTTCGTTTTTTTTTTTTATCTTGATGAAAGACTTTTCCTTTTATTTTTGTGAACCAAGAGGCGCTGAAGGCTGAGTTACATGAAGAAGAAAAAAAAAGCAGATTGAAATGTACAATGACAATACAACCCAACCCAAGACAACTCCAACTTTGATGTAAAAAAGGCCAAGAATTTTTGATTCTTTGACGAGAGGATATAAAGAAGCAGACTGACAAACATGCCTGATTTTTTGTAAATCTGATTTTTGAGTTTGCCACAAGGTTATAATGATTTTCACATTTCGTCAATGCTCTGCAGACCTTATGCAGGATCGTTATTTCAGGGTCTCAAAAATAAATACTTTGAGAAGTCTTCAATTTTTCAGAAAAATTTTAATCTTAAATTCTGCAAATCTCTGTCTGTTGCTGGTGATGGTGTAGTATGAGTGAAAGCTCTGTGACTTCTGATAAACAGACATTAAAGTAAGTGAAATACTTTCGTCAACTGATGTTTCCAAGATGAAGAAAAATAACCCATAGGTTGATAATTAACTTTCAAATTCCATAAAATGCAAGTTTAGAAATGCATGATATTTCAACAAATCTATATAATAGCATTAAACATGACATTATGGGGTATATTAAAGGGTCGTTTCACTTCATGGACACACAACAACAACTCGATGTACATCTGTCCCTGGAGGTTTAGTAAAGACAGCTACAAGGTAAAGAAAGGATTAGTACTGTGCACAGGTGTGGTGCTCCCTGCTGCACTTCCCTCTCATTTTATAAGTGAAGTCTACATATACTTTGTGTCATCATTATTATGTAGCTGGGTCGTAGCCAGCCCTGGGCAGAGGGAGGGAAGGAGTGGGGAATAGTTACATGTGAACAGGCTGGAAATGACCCAGATTCCCTGGGATCACTGGAGCAGACGAGACACTACAAGAGCCTGTCACCAACAGCCATCCTGTCACTGCCCCATACGAACCTCCTGCACCTTCATCCTCCTCCTCTTCTTCCCCATTATAGGGTGATGTCTGATAATATGCAAATGTGCATAAAGGCACATGAAACACATATCAACAAAGTGTTAACAGACTGCCTCATTTGCTGTGTCTGTGATTAAAACACTGAAACAGCATCAAGAAATGCAAGCAGTGATGCAAGACAGTGCTACACAATGCTAATGTAGGGACAATGCCTGAGGCGGTGCAGGACTTCTGCTTAGGAAAGATGGGGGACGCAAACATTACAGTTTACATTAACAGGCTAGCTCGACTTCAGGGTTGTGTTGACTGCTCCCTGCAAGACAGACTGTTTTAACTTAGTCAGCTGTCCCAGCACGGGATTAACTTTCCAATTAAGATATCATGTCAGCAACACTCCCTGTAACCCCTGTGTGACCCGGATGTATTTAAAGGGCCTGGCTCATGCAGCGGGGACTTAAGAGGAGTCACTTCGCTCATACGTTGCCTCACACTGACAGGGGGGTTATGGCAAAGCTCTCTTAGAGTTGTGTTTTCAGACCCATTTGCCCTCGAGGGCAGCATGAGCTCTCGATGCTACGTTTAATCTGGGGATTTGTGGTAACAGAGAAGACTTCTTATCCACTGACCCATTGGCCCTCAGTGTACGTAATCCGGTGCGGTTCAGTCACACAGGCCTGCTGACATGGATAGAGGAGAGCCGATACACTGCAGCAGTCCGTGTGGGGGGCGCGCACACACACACACACACACATACACATGGCCAGCCCTGCCCTGACACACATACTCCTCCCCCAAGCTTTTGTTTCACAGGGCAGATACTACACTGCACAGCCCGGCCAGTTTTAGAGCAGCAAGTGCACGTGATGTTTGACCTTAAGTCCACTGAGTCAATTCACACTACAAGTGTACAGAATATTACACCTACTAGACTGAGATCAACAGCAGCTCTGAATATTCATAATCTGACTAAAAACTCATTTATGAACAGAGCGGTTTGTAAAGTAAATACAGCATGACTGCATTTTTCAAAGATATCTGACTGTTGTGTAAATTTCTGCAACACAAGACGACAGGCTTCACAGTCATCTGCAGCCTGTACATGTGAACTTTATTCATCCACTATTGTAATGCAAAATAAAAAGACATATCCTGTACTGAAGGTTTCCCTGAATCCCCCCCCTGCACAACTCAAATGAAAACGAGAGAAATACCTTTAGCTGTGGTAAACAAACACTACAGTAAGAATAAAACCTTGAATCTTTGGCAAAAAGCTATGAGGCCTACCTTGAAACATACTCTTATTTATTTCTAAAACAGATTTATGTAGCATGCTATAGAGTGCATGCAATTATTACATCCATTCCACTCCTGAACGCAGTCAATTTCTTGCCAGATAAAGGGCTAAATGAAACTGGGGAGAGTGCATGTTGCACACCGCCTACTATATATTACCTGTGTTTGTGAGTGTTAGTGTAAGAGGCAGGGCAAGAGAAGAGAAATTGCAAATGAACAAATGCAGGCGCCACCTATAGCACTCGCACAACAAAAGTGATTGTGCGTACAAGGCAGCATTTCGCTGTTGGAGCTAAAATGCCAAGCTGGTAATTATGGACAGTAAATCTTCTGGTCACAAATGTATACAGCGAGTTTGAAAGTTGAAATTGAACGCAGCAGTAAGAAGTGATTTTCATAGAAAACATACGTAAAATTGCATCTATTGGCGTGTTTTTCTTTACAACTGCTGCTTTATTTTCAGCCATACTGTATTGTGAGTGTTGCAAATGAGCGCTGTAGGAATTCAGATTTTATATACGCCTTTTATTTTCTTTTAAATGGAAAAATTTGCTTGACAAACACAAGCACTATTCAACGAAATAAAAAAATGTATAACACAGGTCAGTTGATTGAATACTTCTCTGCAGCCCACACATTATCGCTGCTCTTCATTTTCTATTTCATTCACTAACAAACGATCTTTACAATACATCTGACTCACAATAGAGGAGATAAGCAGAGTTTTTTTATGTTCCATCTTAAACATTCTTATCCTTACGTCTATTATGATACCAGTGCATTGAAGGTTACGGGCTGAGTTTGTTACACCATTATTGTCAGCATAGCGGGAGGTTTCTAAAGAACAAGCCTTCATGAATGGTTTCCCAATTATTCTGTCCATGTGTGACAACAGAACACCTCCTTTTTTGTGTTTCTGACTCTTTCTGGAAAGCCTCCTTCACGTCTCCTCGTTGGTGGGAACACTGGGTACCCGTAGAGCATTTTAAGCTGCAAAAAAAAAAGAAGAAAACTCACCCTCTCCAAAAATAAAAAAATAATCCTGTCCATGTCAGAGGATCTTGACGACACCCAAAGGTGACATGAGTCAAAACCCATCACGGTCAGAGGGTCCTCTGGCACTGGGAAGCTACGTGATGCGTGAGTCAGGGCACAGGTCACAACGTCGCGGCCATGCTGCCTGGGCCTCACCTCCACTTCACATTGTCTAAGAGCCTCTGCTTCTCCAAGACAACACACACAAAAGGACACACTAACACACACACACACAAATGACAGTCAATAAATGTCTCTTCTAGCAACAGACTTTGCTCTTTTGTCTGCACTATCGCAGCTTTTTCAACAGTGACCTTTACAGACAGTATTTTGAGGATGTGTGTTATTTCATGTTGTGTATGTGCATAAAAACAAAGAAGCTAATATGAAAAATAAACACAAATATATCTACGTATCGTGCTGGACTAATTCTATCCGTTTATTAGTATACATTCCCTAAATAGCTATATGCTGCCTGTTCAGGCAGATTGACGTACACGGAAAAAAAAGATAGAAACAGAAGACTGAATTGTGTCCATTAGCTCAGAATGATTCATAGTGAGGCCCTCATAGTGCAGTGACTTCACCCTGAGCTCAGAATTACTTTATAGTAAATGGTACACTCATCAGTGCATTACACTTTCCTATACGGCAAGGATCAAAAAGACTCCTCTAAGTTGATTAGTTTCTATAAAACACGATTGTTTCCTCAACCTAGTGTTTTATTACTGCCAGCCACAGATGAGTAGCAATCTGCAAGGCTCACTCCGAGAGGAGCCTCAAGGTACAATACGGCGCCTTTTCATTCAGAGTCCGAAGAAAATACTTGGGCTGAGGTTGATTTTAAATCCAAGGCCTTAAAAATGATTCCTAGTGTGGAACAAAAATAGCAGCCTACTCTACAAACACCGCTCTATAGGCTGCGGTGATTGATCAAATAATCAGTAATGTGATTCAAATTACTAACTCAACTTTTGAATTAATGAACATGTATTGTGCTTATTGATTTTTTCTTTATTTTTTTAACAAAAAATGTAGAAATTCTCTGATTTCAGTTTTTTAAACAGGAACATTTTCTGGTATATTTTAGGCTGAATGACAGGAAACCAAACATCTTCAGGTCAAAAACAAAAACAGACACCTGAGGATTAAAATAATTTTCCAACAATTTTGATTATCAATTATAGATCTGAGGGATTTTTGAATATAAAAGGTTAAACTTATTTGACTTCAGCTTTTAATGAACATGTATTCTGGTCTCTTTAAGTCTTACTGACAAAAAAATTGAATATTTTGGGGGTTTGGACAAAGAAAAAAGAGATTTGGAAACACTGATCAACATTTTCTGGGATTATAAAAAGCAAATAACTAACTGAATAAAGAAAAAAAATCTACAGACTAATCATCCCTGGAAATAAATGTTAGTTGTGGCCTTGTATTGTTATATTCAAATAAGACTGAAACTGCTTAAGCGCGACAGCTGACAATAGATTTGTAAAACATGTATATTGAAGGGATGGGTTACGGACATTATCAAGGATTTCCTGTATCCGATTTGCCTCCCAATATAAAAAAAGTCTTCCTTTTTTTCTTCTAACAATTTTGTGCCAGCTCTTATTCTGTGAATTGTTTTCACTATGAGGGGCAGAGGGCAGGGATATCCTAGATTTCCGGACTCTTATAGTCTGTCAGCTGTGCTTTATTGATGGCTTATGTCAAATGCCATTCTGACAGAGCTCATTAGGATGAAGGGAGTTGTCTAGGTAGAGGCAGAAGAAGGCAGAGCTGGCGAGCTGCCTGATCACTGTGTGCACAAAGCTCACCACTGCACCTAGAGGGTGAAGGCTGTGACAGGAGTTAGCTGACAGGGCTATCTGTGTGTGTGTGTGTGAGGGGGGGGGGTTATGGATAGAGATGGGTAAGGGAGGCTAATGCAGTGCAGGAAGAGAGAAAGTATATGTGTATGTGCTCATGTCATTGCTCGAGTTACCCGGTGTCACTGAGCAGGTCTCTGCTTGATGCGCCGACTCCAAACACAACTGACAGGCTGAGAGTCATCTCGCTTTCGCCACTCACACATGCTCAAATATTTATCCGTGTGCAGTCCACTGTGTGGCATCAGCAGTCTTTTGCTACAAGGACAAGGCCCTGTGGAGACTTCAGAGACCTTGAGAAGATGAGTCAAATTATTTCCTCGCTGGTCCCCACTCCTCTCCACGGCACTCTAACTCTCACATCACCTTTATAAAAAAAGCCACAAAGATTACATTTGAGTTGCAGCTGGATTGTCTCTTGGTATAGCTCTCACAGGGAAATACAACCTCATCAAGTGATAACTCTCAAATAGCCAGCAGCTGGGGTCTAATACTTCTCTAAACAGCTGAATCCATATCTGCTGTGGCCAGCGGCACTGGTGATGAGCTCAGACTGTTATGTGACATCTTAATATAGTGATTAAAAATGCATGTTTGGAGGGTGAGCAGAGGGGTGCTCTGGGTGCTCCTGCCAGGGGAGATTAAATCAGTCTACTTAACAGACAGGCCGGGGGTTCAGGGTCAATGTAAATGAGCAAGATACCAAAGTCAGCTGTTGGTTTTCTAAAGAGACAAATAAAGCGGCAAAAGGTGATAATATCATAGCAAAGAGGAGAGCGTGATCAATAAAAGGCGGTGGAGGCCAGCTGTGGTGATGGTGATGTGGGAGCGCTTATTCATAAGCTCTCAAACAGAGTTCAAACCAATTCAACATGAAATCCGTTATTAAAAGTTGGCATTAAAAGAAGATAAATGTATCAAAAACTGAGCGCATGAGTCGTGTCACTGTTTAAAAATGTGATACAAGTTTGTTTGTTTTCGTTTCATCCAGTTTCATTAAAGTCTTGCCAAACAGTTTGGCACACTGAAGCACATCAGCAGCGACACAGAGCCAGGAAAACCTGAGACTGTGTGAGTACGCATCTTAGACTGCAAGTACCGCCGTACGAAGCCAGGCCAAAGAGATGTGGCTGCTAATCCAATCAGATGAAACAACAAGCTGAGCTGATCAATTACTGTTACTCTGTCTTTGCCAAACATTCACCGACAGACATCTGTTCACACACACACACATGCAGGTATATCGACAAAATGAAAACACACACCTCATGATTAAATCTGCCTTAAGGACACAACCACAAAAACACACTTACTGAACCTGAAACACATAATCAGAGTCACACTGTCAAATAAATAAAGTCAACAGAGTTTTAAATGTGTTAAATAATAAGGGGGTTGTATTTTGTATATAATCATGGATGTTTTAAGTGTAATTGCTTAATATTTGATCTTTTAAATATTCATAGAAATGTTGTGGATTGAATTTAACTGAATTTGGCAAATGGCTGCGACTTAAATCAGTCACTGCTGAGTGTTTTTCTTTTAAGGAAATGAAACTAATCGACTGTTTAACTGTGTCATAATAAAATGAAACCTGTCTGGCTCTCTCAGCAGGATGATAAATATTTTTTTTAAAATACGCCAAATACGTGACCAATTTAACACTAATTCTTTAAAAACTGAGGGTATAATATTTTGACTTCAGAGCAAGAGTGTCTTCAGTTTTTATTATCCTCAAAACAATCGACAAATCATCTCAGGTAGGTACAAACTACTCCGTCTCTATCAAAGTTCTATCAGGGTTATTTTACTTTCAAATGTGAAGACTATATCTTGTTCCAGACAATTTAACACATATAAAAAGAAGCTATTGTATACAAGATCGTTTTTCTTTTTGTGCCTTGGTGGGTTCCTGACAGTTTTTAGCATCACCATTTACAATCTTCCCAATGCTTTTAGAAACACTGACTGTCATGGCCTTGTGCTGAATAATACAGCTTTAGAGAGAGCAGGGGAATTTTCCTCAGGGCACAGGTGTGCCCTGATAGTCTCATAAGCCTCCAGCAGCACAAAGCAAGAAAGATGCTTTCCTGCTGAAAAGGAATGGGAAGGCACGAGGTGGAGAAACAGATCAACAATGGCTTTTTTTCGTTTGGGTGTATTTTGTTTTGACCTTCAGACGCAGCTTCAAATAGACGCGACACCGAGGGGGAAATCAAAAATCCTGATGACCCTGAATCTCTACACCCGATGTTGGCATCGAATGAATATGTGATGTTCAAAGATGACTGGGGAAAAAAAGTCTAATTCTGAAAGTGTAATATGTTTTCAGACAAACGAAGAGACGAAGTGTGCGGGTAATGCCTCTCCACAATCGGCAGCACCAGCAGCCACAGTCGCTTCCTTTCATTTATTCACTCTTGAAAACAGAAGTGTTGCACACGTACCTATAATAACACCAATAAAAATACATCACACCTAGCAGTGCTGGGACTGTCATATACACCTTCATGGAAACCTTACTCTCTACAAATATGCAAGATAATTAGATCCAGCAAAAGCTGAAATGTATGACCTGATTTCTAGTCTTGTGATGGTCTGAAATGGTGTGAGATGTTTGACATGCAATGACAGGAGACACGGTAAGTGGTCAGACTGCTTAGTCAGGCCACCAGGAGAGATGGACAACACTCATCGAATATGGATCTGAAGAAAGTGTTCACTCAGGAAAATTCAGCGAGTCTGTCAGAGAAGTCAAACTCATCACTCTCGTCATTATGGGATGCATTTTGATTTTTCGGAGATTTGAAAAATGGTGATTGCTGCAGTTTGGAGAAGATGTGAAATTATCAGAGTTTCAAATGGCAAATCTGCTGCCTACAGCGAGATGGGGGCTCAGTGAAATCCTGCCTGTCCTTGTGTGTCACTTACCAGCCCCAGGAAAATACTTTTCCTTTTTTTTTTTTTTGCTGATAGCGCAAAGTGTCTCCATGAGGCTAATGCTTTATGTCAGTTTCTATACCAACACACACACTTTAGAAAGAGGGAATGCACCTTTACTTTGCCCATGAAAGCGTTTTTCTTTTCCCACAACACTTAGCACAGCAAGGTTTTTAAAGTATCGACACAGTTGAAAAGCTGATGACTAGGTTTTTAGTAGGTGCTAGAGTTGTACTGTAGAATCCTCCATGATTCACCCTGCTTTTGTCTATTTTCTCTTCATTTTATTATCAACACTTCAGCAACAAGGAGAGCTAGACAAGTGAATTGATGGGAGGGTGGAGCAGGGAGGGGAGAGGGAGGAGAAGGGAGGGGGCTGATAAGGAAGAAAACAAAATAAAAAGGAAAACAGACAAGGAGTGCCAAGCTCTGAAAACTGGCATGCTGCAGTTGTATGTCAGTCACCTAGCAACAAGTCCTCCCCATCACTTACCCCCCGCTTCCCTGTCTCCTGCTGTGCTCACTAATTCAACAAATCTGCTCCGAATGTATGGCTGCTCTCCTAACAAAACGCATTCTGCGCTGGGGGCTGAGGATGTGGGCCTCCGCTGAGCACGCCACTCAGCTGCCCATTGACCACCGGGGCCTTTCTCTGCACACACTAAGGAGCGAGGGACAAAGACCCTGAAAGCAGGGGCAGCTCCACAGAGAAAACATTTGCTTGTAATTGTGTTTGACTGCATAATGAAAATGATGTTCTTTTTTAATTTGGGCTTGTTAAGGCCACACTATTTTCCTCTGGTCACCTGATTATTGTAAAGACACAGCCCCCTCACTTGCCCTGCGGGCCACTGAGGGGGGAAATATTGAAAATGGTCCAAAGACCTCCCCACGCTTTACTTTAACCCCTCTTGTGTTTCAAGTGTTCTCTGGCAAAAACATAAATATGTAGACCCTGTTCATTACAGGATGGGAGAGTATGCTGGGATGAGGATTTTTTTTCCTCTCTCCAGAAAGGATAATAGACAGTGAGACACACACACACACACACACACACACACACACACACACACACACACACACACACACACACACACACACACACACACACACACACACACACACACACACACTCACACTCACACTCACACTCACACTCACACACAGAGGAGTGCTGCCATGCTTGCCCTGAGTTGTGAAGCATTGAGAAGGTTAGCATTCCTGGTGCTACTTCAGTGAAACAGACCATTAGTGGGAGCATCGGGCTAGCGCCCAAAAGAGTGCTTCAATGGACACATTCACATCCAGTGATTATTTGCACTTTTTAGCCCCCAATTTCCTGTTTTATTAATGTGTTTTTCACATTCAACTAGCATTCCTCCTTTTTCTCCTCGCTGCTCTGGTGAGGAGCATTCAGGTGAATGTCTAACCCTGGAAAAGAGAAAATTTAAATAACTCCACACTGACAACCAGTTGGATCAAGTGTTGTATGAAACGGGTGCACTTTGCCAAAACCTGTCTTGTGGAACTTACTGTAGCGTTCAAGTACGGAAGCCCTAAGCAGACACGCAGTCACACATTTTTTGTGCTTCTTTTTCCTTTGACAGGTTCATTTGGTCATATTCTCGAGATCTCAACTTTACGTTAGATTAATGTTTTGAATCCCAGATGTTGCACAAAGCAACAATAAAAAATAGACTTAACTGTCTTTTCCAAACATATTAATGTTGGCACTGACTCCATTTTAGATTTTTTAAAAGGTCCAACCTGTCAATTCGGATTTTGTCAGATTGCAATTCCTTTTTCTTTGAAGAACATTTATTGACAGCAAGATTTGATACTCAAAATGAAACATTGAAGGGGCGCCTTTTGCCGAGCGTGTGCCGCATATGCAGAGGCTACAGTCCTCGTCGCAGCAGTCGCTGGTTCGACTCCCAGCCTCAACCATGTGCTGCATGTCTTCCCCCCCTCTTTACTCCCCAAATGTCCTCTCTTCCCTCAGCTGCCCTATCCAATAAGAGCAAATTGCCCCCTAAATGATAAATTAAATAATTAATTAATTAACAAATACATAATTAAATATATATAAAAAATAAAATATTGACTTTCTTTTGTATTCTGGTGCATTGTTTCATCATATGTCACACCAGTAGTGTCTTAATATACGTAAGGCAAATCCAAAAATGTATTAAATCATGTTTTCAAATGAATGCATCTTTTTTTTATTCTCACTGGCTGAACTCCTTGAAGTTTTATCATTCAAGTGTCCTATCATAACCAAAAAATGTGACAGGGAATATTAACTATATAAATATTATTTTACACAGGCACAGGACCAACTATGTTAGAGACGACCAGCCGATCACTGACTGGGACTGAATCTGCTGATTCCAGTCACTAGCCGGACAATTGGTGCAACTCTACTGGCAGCATCACAGTCTGACCTATCACAGTGACCAGCATGAGGAGATAAATTAATGTTATAGTTGCAAAAACAACTTTGTTATCCTGAGATAAAGAGAAACGTCAGATGAGATCTTGAGATAACTGCTGAATTGAATCTGTTATCACATGAAAACTAGTTTTGATGTCCCTAGATAATGAGAACGATAAGTCAGAACTCAAGACTAGCTCGTTATCACAGGAAAACAGAGCAGTACAATCTTATGTATGGTTTATGTCTGCTTAGGGCTCCCGTAGAAGCCCTTCCTTGGTGACTTTACTGCCGTGTTTCTCCAGCTGAATTCTGTCACTTTACACTTTTCTGTCTACCCTCTAGGTTTCCTGTCACCCTTCCAATGGACTTCTATTCAGTGATTTAATTGGTTTACGTTGGGGTCTTGTGTTCACAGTCATCCCCAGGATACCCCCAATAAAGCGCAAGGCTGCTGAGAGGTCACAGGTGGGAAGAAACAGCGTCGACTTCAGCTCAACTGATGTTCAAAAGTGTATTCTGCAGGTTTCCGTCAACGCGGCGTGCAGAGACGGCCAGCGTGCGTGACCCTGACACTGAACTCTGGCCTCAGCAAAAAAAAACATCCCTAACCTTTTACTGCAGGTGTAAACACTGAAGTCATTTATAATTTGGGCTCATGTTATTGAATCTCACAGTATTTGTAGATGTCTTACAGAGCAGAGCATCGTCGCGCACACTTCCATAGTCACATACGGTAGGTAAACTAACTAGGGACTGTACGAGACAGAAAAACTTGTCACCGTAGTCAGTATTTCTCTTGCTAGAGAAAAACTCATCAGTTTGTGAGGCTAACAGCGAAAGCTCTGTAGTGCATTTAACAACGTTTACATGAATTATATGTTTGAGATAGGACTGATTCATCTTACTGCACACTTTGGAGGTCACCGTTTTTAAAGCTTTTATCGTGTCCTCCTGAAAGGTGTTTCTTATGTTTTATACACCAAACAGAACAATTAATACATCGCTCTAAACAGACGTGTACTTTTCAATCAACTCCTTTATGTATCAGTTTAAACAGAAAAACCAAAAGAATAATTTATCGCAGGGCTGTTGTATGAGACTCCAAGAAACTAAGCTTGTAATGTACCTTGGAAGCAGGTAAACTTAGAAAAAGAGAACAACAAAAATATATCATACAAAAATCTGAAATCAAGAAGTAGCAACATGACAGACCTGACTCAGCATTTGATATAATTTCCTTAAAAGTAGCCAATCAATCATTTTTCAATGTTCTCATAATAATCAGCTGTGGGGTGTCCATGGCCTGTAGCGGTCTAAGCACGCTCCACATACAGAGGCTTTAGTCCTCGTTGCAGAGGTCGCTGGTTCGACTTCTGGCCGCAACAATTTGCTGCATGTCTTCCCCCACTCTCTACTCCCCCTGTTTCCTGTCTGTCTTCAGCTGTCCTATCAAATAAAGGTGAAAAAGCCCCAAAATATTAAAGATAATAATAATAATAATATTAAAATCACAATACTAATAATAATAATAATAATCAGCTGTGACTGTCATTATTATTTATATGGCTTCAAACATTTTTGAGCAACAATATAAGATTACAATTTGTTTTTAGCAATGTGAGAATTTTCTGTTCTGTATCACTACAATTTAACAAATTAGGTTAAAGAAAAGCTAATTACAGAAGTGGCATGTGACAATGCAATTGTTGTTTATGAGCACGTTTTCCCATAAAAGAGCTTTCAGTCAGTTACAGGAAATGCTTAGTCATTATATAATGAACATGTACATAACAAGTAAAAGTTATCACCAGACTTTTATGGGACCCACTGAATAAGATGGGGGAGGAAGAAGGAGGGGTTCAGGCACCATGATGAATTAATTCCTTCTTCGAGGTGTTAAAAGCAAATCTCTGTCACCTCAGTTTGGTCTCTGTTATTGAGACTGAGCAGGTGTAAAAAAAAAAGGCTGAAACAGTGCGAGGGGTCAGATGTGAAAGACATAAGTCCTGTCAGACTGGAGTGTCTGGAGGGCATGCAGTAACACCCACCAAACCCTCCCCACTATAGATTAACAAGTTGGAGCAGCACGTTGACGAGGCCTTGCTTCATTTGTGTTTTTTAAGTGTCAACAAGTGAGCGCGACTGTCTGTCTGTGTGGGTATTCTCAGGACTTTCACCATAAGGACCCCAACTCTGACACCAATTAAACAGATTATGTCTTAAGATGAGAAGAAAACTATAGCCGTGTGTTACCACCATGATTGCTTTTGACAGGGTCACAGGGTACCATGCAACAGTGCAGGACCTCAACAGGAAGCTGCTTTTCATACAAGGGAACAGCAAATAAAGAGAAAATAAGCACTCTAAAGGGAATACATGAAAATATAAATCAGCTAGGAGTGCAAGTTTCAGCCTGAGATACAAACCAAAGTGATTATATGGTAAGGTATGTTAGACATTTAGAAATGCAGCTCTCCTTCAAAACGGTCTAAATGACTAATTATTATTATTGATCAACTTTATGTGACTAAAATTGAGATGTACACTCTACAAGCAAGAAAAAAACCTTTATACAGTCTGCTTTTAAGTGTGGCTTTCTCTCTAAGTCTCTTTAAAGGTTTATGTGGCTAATCTCTAAGCATTTTAATTTCTTACCAGTTAACTCAAATGCCTGTATGTGTTATACTATAAAATGTATTTGCACAAAAGGTATTCAAGTGAAGCAACCTTGAAAAAAGGCAACATCAAACCGGAAGGAAGAGCAAGAATCTAACTTTAAGACCAACAGATAGAGAGAATAAATGTGAAGAAGAACTTTAGAGTAAACTTTCTCTGACCTCTCTGATCCCTTCTTTTTAGTGATCATTCACAGCTTTTAACACTGGGCAAATGAGGGATAAAAACATACTGTCAAAAACCATTTACGATGCAGAAACATTCAATGGTTTTTATAGCAAAATTGTGTTCCCTTCAAAAAAGAATCACAGAGCGCAGAAAGAAACTAAAGAATGTATAAAATAGAAAGTCAGTTATTTAGAAGTTATTAAAGGAAGGCTAACGTGTTAAGAGGACATTTTTTTTAGCTTAAAACTACAGAAGTAAGAGAGTGTTTTTTTATTAGCTGTGTAGTCTCCTTATATTTACATATTTACATTATAGCTACTAAATAGTATTTCAAAGACAGGAAAATCTGAAATTGCATCCAATTAATTCAATTCAAGAGGTTAGTTTAATGTACAGAAAGCACCTGAAGTAGGCCTCACCTGCTCACATTAGCATTTTTGGGCCTTGCCCTGAAAGTTGTAGAAGTATCTGGTGTCTTACCTTGATCTGAAGGGAAGGCTTAGCATGACTCAGTTTTGTGGGGGAAACCCAGCGGCCTCCACCTCCACCTCTTCCTCCTCCTCCTCCTCTCTCTCTGTTTTCCTTTTTTCCCTCCATGTTTTCACGTTAATTAGCAGCAGTTGAACTGTGAGCCGTAAATCAAGAAGTGCGGAGTGTATTAATGAGTCGGACCACCCAGGAAAACTATTTTCTCTGCACTTTCTTAGCGGACAATGTGAGGACACTCGAGTGTGCCATGTTCTGAAAACCATGAATGAACATTCACAAGAGCAGTGCTGCCACATTTCCAGCAGGCTAATGGCTGCAACAAGTGCTGGTTAAAGTTTCTTACCGAAAAAAGAGAGAGAGAGAGAGAGAGAGAGAGAGAGAGAGATTTTAAACAAGAAAAAATAAATCAGTTGGAAGGAGCCAGATCTTTCTTAGTCTCTCAGTGCTGAGCTTTAAAAATGTTAGAATAAAATGTTTACTTTATTGACAAATCGAATTTAAATTAACTTTACTCATGAATCACCTGCAGACTTAGAAAAGTCCCTTTCAGATGCAAAGAAATACACATGAGGTGACAAGATTTGTAGTGAGTTAGAGCAGGTATTTTTCAGATTTGGCCATTTTATTTTATTTTTATAAAAAATCAAGGTTCACATAATCTTGAATGTAACAGAAAGTCAGCTTAGGTCATAGGTTGGGCTACGTCTTGACAAAGCCAGATACAAAAAGATAATAATAATGGTAAATGTCTCGTCTTTCAGAAACCAGCCAAAAATTCTTGCTATGAATATGTTATATTTTTTTCTCTCAAGAGCAGATCCTCAGCACTGAAAGTAGTGCTTAATTGTCTTCCATTATAAAGCCTCACAAAGCCAGACCACTGGCTACTAAAATACCAAGGTTAATCTTGATTAAATATCTTTGCAGGGTACAAAAAGCATATTTTACATAAAACATCCTTCAAGGGGAGTGAAGCACGATGTTTGAAAAAAAATATAAAATATTGCTGATGGCAAGGCCAAGCATCCCAAGTCTCAAATGAAAGGTATCAAAGAGATTAAAGAAAAACCATTACAAATCAACATACCACTAATATGGGTTCATCTGCCTTCCCCATTATCTTTGTCCCCAATTCAAGTCACAACTTAGCAAGCCGGAGCTGCAATCTTTCCTCAAAGTACATTTTAAGATTTTACATGAATACTCTTTAGTGCAGATGCAGTACTCTCACTTTTTTTTTTTTTTTTTGCTTTTGTAGCCATCATTCATTGTTAAAGAGAAGTTTGTGGCCTTTAAGAAGCTGTGTACAATTGGCTAAGTGCTGTTGAAAAAGAAAAAGTCACAACGGTTACTCTTCATCCGTGGATTTCTTACATGAAAACAGTCAGCGAAGGTGAAAGTTAAATATGAGGAGTTACTTCATACTGACTCACACACAGGACTTAAGCTTTGCTGATCATTGTCAAAACACAGTACTAGAGCAAACAAAGTGCATTTAATTGAGCTGCAAGGATTCTTGTGCACAGCCAGCTGTTTCAAGGCTTCCCTCTCTTCATTGCACAGCCAGCTGTTTCAAGGCTTCCCTCTCTTCATTGCACTGTAGAGAGGAAATCCCCCCACAGCCTGGATGCCCCTTACCAGTGACTTTTCTGTCACACTTACCCCACACACTCCAAATGTAACATCCTTCTGCAGAGAAAAAGAGAAAGAGAGAGAGAGGGGAAAAAAACATTTCCTGCCACACCTGTTGATGAATTGTGTTTGTGTACATGGCAATGACATTGGTGTCTTTATGCCACCCAAAATAGTGGCTTCCTCTCATGGATAGTGGTGAATGAGGAAACCCTTTCACATAAAAAGACAGCAGAGAAGCTTGTGGCCAACTGAGAGGAATGGTCATTCACAAACAAAATAATTTGGACAGGAAAGTCAGACAACGCCTGAATGACTGCTTCAGCATCAGAGGAGAAAAGGCCTGTTTGTGCTGTGTGGAGGGAGGCTGAATGGTGACAAATGACCCCCAAGGGCAGCTCTATTATACCAAGAAAATAGAGGAACTATATAGGAAGTCATGCCCTGTCAGCACACAATTACAGATTCAGAGCTGCATCTAAAACATTTTTTTTTAGATTTAGATTCCAGACATTGATAAAGAGTTTGAATGAAGATCAATTTCCAATGCTGTGTCCAGATTCTGAAGATGATGCCATAAATCTTAGATTTTGTTTACAAATCAACTAATTCATGAAATTCATGTGGGCGATACACAATAAAAGGACACAAGGTTATAAGTAAATGTTTTAATCACATTTATGCCAAATATTTTCCTAACTATATACATTATTTATGCTTTTCTACTTCAAAAATAATAAAAACCTGAGTAACTTTGAAACAAACTATTTGACACTAACTAACTTCTGAGCTTGTTGTGTTTCTTTAGGTGTTAAGCTCAAAAGAAAAATTCTCCCCCACTATATCAAACTTCATTGTACTACACAGACATCAGGTAAGAATGCCAAGAAGAAATAAAAGTGGAGGTGTATTTCTTTCTCAATGAATATCACCTATACACCTCTTCTTTTCATGAAGCTTCTGCTAATTCTCACAACATAAAATAATTATTACAAGGTTGAAGAGTTTAGCAATAAGAATGTTAAACAATGCATGACCTTACCATTTCAGAAAATCCAACTGAAACACATAAAGAAAACTATATCCTTAAAATCAATCTTTTTGAACAATACGAGATCGCATTATATTACATGTTCTTCTCTTCTGTTACACCTGTGGCTCAACAAATTAAGAGAGAACTTTGCATCAGCTGGCATCAAGAGCCTCATCTTGCAAAAGACACTTTCTGGAATAAAATCGTGGATTTTTTAAAACCGTTCTTTGTTCTTTTTACAGTATGTTTTTAAACTGGGGGGACATTTGGATTCACCAAGGGCAAACATTTTCATCAAATCTCAAACAAAATCCAACCCGACACGTTCAGAGTTATAAAAAGTGAACCAAACATTCTGACACGTGGAACTGTAATCAAAGCAATTATAAAAGACGCAATAATTGTGTCCAAAATGTACACTTCATAACGCTTTACCCAAACTTTCTGTTTTTACAAAACACTTTGTATTTTATCTTCTGTCAGTGGGAGTTCAGGGAGTTCAGGGTTGATCCAGAAAATGCTGTTGGTGCAGAGGGGCTACATAAGCATTAAAAATTCTAATAAGATCTTAATGAATTGGAAAACAGCTTAGCTCGCTGATAGGCAGCAGAAATTCTTTAAGGCTGACATTCAGTGTCACCTAATATTCACTCAGTGCTTTGCACACAATAAAAACATGAATGTAAATCCATTCATAGACCTGAAGGCTGCATAGTTCTTGACCTTTCCTGCTTAATTTAGTGTAAGCAATAATGTAATGTATGAGAATGAGTGTGTTTAGTGAGAATAGAGACACAGTGGTGGATAATGACAAAGAGAACAAAGACACCGAAGGCACTTAACCTCTTAGATGTCACTGAAAGGAGGAAATGTCACCTCGTCTTAATCCGCCGTTGACCTAAAATACACAAGCTCTGAAAGGCTTTCACAAAACACAACATTCATTGCAGTGACAGCTGTGTTCAAGGTTTTTATTTGTGGACATTCATTTAACAGAGAACAATGTGGTAACGCTCAGGACTCTGGAGGTGTTCCTATCACCCCCTGAGGGAACAAACACAGCCTGCAGACACACGGTGTGGCACAGTTCAGTGTTCACTCTGGACTTCTTGAGTGCCGACCTGCAGGCCGTGTTGGTAAAATAACCTGCGGTCATAAAGCAGGAACGCAGAACAGCTCCATTGTTTACCGTAGGCTATTCACCGAGGAGTCCTATGACGGACCGAGAAAAAACCGAGGAGCACAACCCACTTGATTCCTCTTGAGTCGGACATAATGGAGCGTGGATGGAGGGCTTTGAAAAGTAAGCTCAAAGACTCGCTTATTGTCCGATAACGTAAAACAGGATTAGAAGAAGGTTCCTAGATGGCCTTCTTCTGGTATTATAGAGTCATATGTGTCACATGAGGACAGAATACACTGTAAGTGAAGACAGATACTATGTTTCAAACACTGGCTGCACTAACAATAATTACAATTTCACTTGTGTATGGCTCCTTAAAAAGCTCCTGTGAGGACTTTTTATCTCTTATGAAGCAGACTATGAAAACTGATGTCTCTTCACTAGGTATAGAAGAAAACAAGACCATCAGCAAGGAGATCCATTACTTCTTTATAATTATTTTAATTTCTGAGACTGCTGCCGGGGGTCGGTGTCGGACTCAGCTACTGCCAGCTAATGAAACAGACAGTTTTTCATTTTTATTTATTTTTCTGTAGGAAAGATTCTGGATGATTAATACATTTTAACTCTCATAGGAAGGCAGGAGAAGATATGTTTGTTTATTTGTTCATTACAAAAATCAGCAAAAATTGCTTTGTCCAAAGGGGGTGCCAAAAACAACACAAACCAAAAAGTTCCTCACAGGAGCTTTAAAGTTAGATTTATGCTACTGGTGTAAGATACAAAGGGGTGAAAATGAAAATGTACAAAGTGATTAAATGTTTGCTGGAGGAAGGTTCAGAAACAGGAAACTACCCAAAGTAATCCCAAATGCTACAGTTAAAGCATCCTTTAGACCTCTGTACATGTTTTGTTTAGCAGAAAGAATGTGATGTCGGTCCCATGGCGCCACCAATGCAATATGTAAGCGCTCATCAAGGTTTCACATCTCACATAGAGGCGTGGAGGCACAGTGTTCTTACTAATAAACAGTCAATGCTTTGGACTAAAAGCAGGAGAGACAATGGGCAAGCAGCCTGATATCACTCTGATTAGCCGCATCTGTATGCTTAGCTTGTAGGTGTTGTTTGAATTCTGCTCATCACAGAGTGCATATTACTTTCCACAAAGTAACTGAGTCTTTCTGGAGTTTTTTTTTAATGAATAGTGCCAATCAAAAGTGCAATGGTGTTGTTTTTTTTCCCCTCACAATGGCAGCAGGAAACGGGAAGACACTGCAGGAGCCTAACTACGGTGTGATGAAAGGGACAAAATAGCCCTTGATAACATGATATAATAACATAATGCTGGGAATATTGGAACTTGGAACACCGACATAATAAGAGGCCTGGAGGAGGAATAACTAAATGAAGTCAGAGAACCTTGAGAAAGATGCTGTCCTGAACTGTTCTGATGTTCTGCTGAGGTCTAAAGGATCCCAAACTGATGTGAGTTAACCAATCACTCGTTCATAATAATTGAGTATTCATACTGTTCAAAATGATGTTATCCAACGGTTGCAGGTTTAAATAGGTTTGTATAAGTAGGTGAAACTACATGGAGAGTAAAAGTAAGAGTTTATGAGATGTGTTCATAAATGAAGAATGGAGAGTAAATAATTATTGCGATGGACAAATATGAGGGAGTCAATTCTTGCTCTACATCCTCTGATTAGTTCTTGTTTTAGCTGAAACCTCGGAAGAAGAGGATGTCTGGGTCCTGGGGAGGAGAAGAAGAGCAAGGATGCAGATGTGATGAAGTTTACAGACACAGAAGAAGTGACGTGATGGCATGCAGGAAAGAAATGACTCAATCACCCATGGGCTGCATGCTACCAGATATCAGGCAGCATGCGGAGGAGATGGAAAGGACAAGAGGAGTCACATTGCAAAGTTATAATAAGAGAGAAATAAAATAAAAAGATGAACAGTTGAAGGCCCAGCGAAGACAGTATGATGACAAGACACCTAAAGAATGAATGTTTCCATCTCAGCACAGCCCAGTGACAGACAGGAGAGCATGCTGGGAACAAGAAAAGGCTTCATAGGTACAAAAGAAAAACAATTTGCTATCAGTGGCATCAATACATTTTCACAGTAAAGGACAACAGACAGTCTTAGACAAACAGCGTAATACAGAAAATTGCTGTTATGGATTGACAGGAGAAAGTGACAAAGGTACAGAACAAATACTGAACGCTTTCAGTGAAGACTAACCATAATAACACCTTATCATTAACTTGGTTTTAACCTCTGCCTTTCAGACAAAGCTGAATCCATTATTGTTCATATATGTCTTAGTGGCCTCTGCAGGGCTTGGAGAGACTTTAGAGGTAATTACTGAGGCGGTTCAGGCTTGAATCACAATGAAATGAAGCTACAAGAAGGCAGTAAGATGATAATCAATAAACAGATTTTCTTAGCTTTTAATGGCTACTCCAGTGACTCTTATCATGTGCACATTTAAAAAAGAAAAGGTAAAATTAAAGCAGCAGAGGATGCCCTGCCTCAAACCTCCTTTAAATAATGTTTAAGACAAATTATTGGGAACAGAAATATGTTATAAAGGACACATATTCAATTCTATTTACAACAATGAAATATTAATACGGAACATATCAGTGACACGCTTACTTGAAATGCTCTTTATTATTTTTCCAACGAAATATCTAACCTTGAAATACTTGGTAGTATTTGAGTCGCCATCACATTAGTTTGGGAAAGGTCGTGGCCTTGATTTGATACTGAAATGGTCTGTTGAGATTTGTATAATGACACATTTTCAACATTAAATGAAATCACAACCTTCCCCTGGACTTGAGCGCTTTCATATAAGCTCAATCCCAAACAGGATTTAGGTTGTGAAGCCCGGCCTCTGAAGTCTGATGCTGCACCCGGTACATGTCCCATCCACACTGAGACCGACACTTAGGTGACATAGATACATTAAAAACTATTACCTGACGAAGTCCATCCATCCAGTCAAACATTAGGATTTTAAAACTTTTGTGAGTAAGTGGGCATGCTTGTCTTTTCTTTGGTGCTGTAGTGATTACAGATACCCACCTTTGAAGTAGATAAATGCAACATTCCATGTTACCTCTGAATGAAATCAAAGCAGCGATATTATATGTACAACTCCAAGTCCAAGTTGGGACACTGTGTAAAATGTTAAGACAACAGAATTGGTTTTTAAATCTGTCAAATCACCTAAAGTTCCTCAAAAAGTTCCTGGGGAAAGTTCTTGAGGTCGAAAAGCACCTTATGTTTGATTGAAAATAGTGCAAAGACAACATTTTTTAAAATCAAAATATACTCTCTTTTTGAATTGATACCAACAACACATTTAAATAAAAGTTAGGACAGGGTCGTGTTTACCATTGTACTGCATCACCTGTTCTTTTAACAACACTATGCAAATGTTTGGGGACTGATAAGACCAGTTTCTGGGGTTTTGTGAGAGAAATCTTCTCCCATTCTTGCCTGATATAGGATTTCAGCTGCTCAGCCATTCAAAGGGTGACGAGTCAGGACTGTAGGCAGGCCAGTTTAGCACCCAGACTCTCCTACTACAGAGCAATGCTGTTGTAATAAGTGCAGACTGGGGTTTGGCATTGTCTTGTTGGAATATATGAGGTCTTTCCTGAAAAAGGCGTTGTATGTATGGCAGCATATTTTTTGCTTGTCATCATCTCATCCTAGTCATGGAAAAAAAGGTAATTGACAAACATTAAAGGTCGTCATTTTCGTTAACAAAATTAATCCCAGTACTGCATGTACGTATGCAGCAAAAAACTGTGTTCACGGAAAATATATTTTTTGGAAGTGATTTAGAGCCCATGCAGTGATTTTCACTAGAGTCATGTCTGGCTGATGATCAGTCATCAAATGCTGGTTTCCATCTTAGTCCCTTTTATACAGAGATTTCTCCTGATTATCTGCATCTACTAACAATATTATGAACTCTTGATGATGAAATCCTAGAATTCTTTGTTACTCTACACTGAGGAACATTATCCTAAAACTGTTGAACTACTCACTCACGCAGTCTCTCACACTGGTGAGCCCTTTCTAAGCCTTCCTTGAATGGCCTTTTATACCAAGCCATGTTACTAACCTGTTGCATTTTAATCTAAGTAGTTAAGAGATGTTCCTCCAGATGTTTGTTTTAATATCACACAACTTTTATGAAGCAGTGTTTTGTTGTCCCTGCCCCAACTTTATTTGAAACATGTTGCTGGCATCAAATCTAAATGTTTTTTCAAAAAACAATATATTTTTTTCCCCATTGTCACCATATATGTTGTCATTGCATTATCTTCAATTAAATATAAGGTTTAAATTATTCATGACCAAAACCCCCAAAACCTATTTTCTTTTCAACATATTACACATCATCCAAACTTTTTATAATTTTGGGGTTGTAAGAATAAATTTAAAAACAACACTTGGTATTGTAAAAAGATAAGCATGACTCTGCATTTACTGTCCAATGCATTAATGTTGGAAAAACTGTATCTGTTTTGTGCTCTAAACAGGTGGAGTTACACACACCCATTTCTCATGTATATTTCAATAAATTGATAATTACCCACTTAACTTAATTTACCTTTTTCATAGAATATTAGACTTTTTAAAATTTGCTTCTTTGTTTCTTGCCATCACTAAAGATGAGACAATGCTTCTGTTAGGCTTAAACCTTCTGTGAGGAGTTTTCAGCTGGTTATGAAACAGACTAAAAATAACACTGATGCCTCCATATGGGCAAATAAAAGCAAACAAGACCATCAGGGACAAGTTTGTTTATTTCTATACAGTGATGTTCAATGTTTGTAATGGTCCTGTAGGTGTCAGATGACGCTACACGCTGCCAAAACAGCAATTTACATATTTTCAATTTCAAATCACCTTGAGCTGTGCACTTGAATGTTAAAAGGAAGCATGATGAGATTTGTCAGTACAAGGAAAACAAAAAAAAAACGTATTCAAGTAAAGGACAAGATCAGCTAAAAAAGGAGGTATTGTTTTGTCCAGAGGTGGCGCCATATTCAGCACAAACCAAAAGGTTCCTTACAGGAGCTTTAAATATTGGTGTGAACTGAATTCTATATTTTGGACAGACTAGACATGATGAAAATTAACAGCAACTTATGTTGGACAACCAGAAGATTCTAAAAAATCTTCCTCTTGAGCTACAGAGTACTCCAAATAGCATATTGTATTCAATGAATCACTGAAAAGTTACCTGGATTCAATGTGTAGAGTTGGAAGACAAGTGTCCTTCAAGTCAGATCTTGAAACTGAAATACTCACTGCTTGAACTGCAAGTCAAGCACTTTAAAAATGATCAGTGTATTACATTATGACCTCAGAACAAACAAAACAGGTGTTTCCTACAACCATCATGTCACATTAAGAGGCGTTTCAGTTATTTCATCCATCCCCTGTAGCTCTAACACACAACCAGCCAGCCTCTTGCCAGACGAGTTATTCTGAGTAAGAGCTTTGACACAATGAAATATGGATAAGAGTGGTGAGGATCGTGGGCAGCTGTCAACAGATTCCACAGCATCCCGCCACTCCTGATCAATCAGCCGCGTTATCTGAACCACAACGGTGCTGACCTCCTGGCTTGAGCTGACATTAATCCTGAATCCTCCCGTCAGAGAGCAGGAATGACAGGACGGTCTGAGAAGGGGCCTAACTAGGAAAGGTGCCGATGCTAATGAGAGTATCTGTGGCTCTTTAACAAGCCTGCGTGGTTTGATGCCCTAGTTTACAGTGAGCTGTGTGTCTCAGGGGTGCAGGATAATGAGCCGGCCCGGGATTCCCAGGGCAGCAGCTTGTGTAACCCACCTCGTGCATGGGGACGTTCACTCCCAGAGAGTGAAAGTGAGAGACAGAGAGAGAAAGCAAGAGAGCAGGGAGGACATATTGGAGTCTGTAGGAGAGACGAGGGGGGGGAGGAGGGAGGTGGCTGGGTGCATGTCATCCCTGCCTGATATGCTTGTTTGTACACACCGATCATTGAATCGCTGCAACCAAGTGAGAAAAGCTTGTGTTCTCTGTGACAAAGTGACCTCGGGCAACGAGAGCACTCACAGAGAGAGGAAACGGAGAAGGGTAAAAAACATGGCGGGTCGTGGGAGAAGCAGTAGAGTGAACGTGGTTCGATTTCATCCATACTGAGCTACATCTTCTCCATGAAACACCCGCCAAAGACCTCCCTTTCCCCCCTTTGCTCTCCTGTGCTTAACTCAATCAAACATTTCCCTGCAACCCTGAAAAATCCAGCTCAGAGTGCACTCCAAAAGCAAATTAGCAAATGTGGAGCTCGGTGACCTCAGCGTGGCGACCATAACACACACACACACTCACACACACACACACACACACACACACACACACACAATGTGCAGTGTGTGCTCCACCACCCCCCACCTCTTACTGCTGCGTCTGCATGGCTGCATTAGTTAAGCTCAAATGGGTTTTTCTGCCATGAGAAGCAGAGCATGACATGCGCTAAACAATGGCAGGCAGATGACGAGCCAGCTCCATTTGATGATGGCCTCTGCCGATGCGCTTGTTTTTTTTCTCCTGTTTTTTGATGTGTAGGAATAGAGACGCAGGATGAGTCATTAGGGGTGCACAGGTGGCCCGGGATCTAATGAGTCACATTTTGTGTTCTAACATGCAAATGGTTCAAATGGGGGGGATGAACATGCCTGAAAATGTGCTTATTTTAGATAAGTGAAGATTCGTTTTCTGAATTTTGTGGGACTGTATTTTTCATCTGATTGAAGAGCGGCAAATAAGAGGCTCCTAAAGCAAGGGGATCCATTCAGTACTCAAAAGTACACCAAAATAGCGGCAAGAACTTTTAACTGAAACATTTGGATGATGACTTTTTAGTAATTTTCAGTCAAAAGTCGAGTCAGAAATGTGAAAATGCTGTTATATCAGCAACTTAAAGCCAAACTTGATATACAGAAAGTGTCTGTTTCCATGATTCACTCCAGAGGACTGTTTCTCTGAGTGTGAAAGCTCAATCAGGTGTTACCATTCTCTCTCAGCTATTAACACTGCCCCCCTCTGGCAAGCTTGAAGCCTAATGAGGATGCTTTTTAGTAACAGTCAGAAATACAGCTAATGTATAGAAGTCAAAGCATGAGTGATAGGTTATCTAAAAGTAAATACACAACCATTCAAGTGAAGTAAGCTGCAAAATATGCCCTTAGATGTGAGTAGTAAGTTGTTAAAGTGGCAAAACACACTTCGGCATGCATGATGAATGTATCCACACACACACAAACTTCTGCAAAAGTAGCTTGTTGTTAAGCATGCTAGTCTGTCATCACGGGAGCCACAACAATCCAAATTATACCTGATCTATTAACTGCTCGCCACTGAGCACCGTTTGAACGTTTGACCTTCTAACACAGCTCATGACATTATGTTGACATTTAAAGTAATCCCTCCCACGGTTCTTAATCCCAGTGGCCGTGGACTGCCCTGACCCATCCCTCCGAGCCTGAGCCCCTTACATGCACTCAGCCCACAGTGACAGAAGAGGCAGGGGGGGACAAACACGGCTCTGATACCCTGATAAATCCACAAGCACCTCTGCGCTGTGGAGAGCTCAGGGGGTGTGAAAGTTGCAGGGATGAAAGACAGAGGTTTGTGGGTCATCAGAGACAAAGTGAGGCACTGTATCACACAACGAGGTTAAATGTTATGTGATATCCCACGTGTGTGTCTCTTGTCTTCAAGGTTTAAGACACAGAGATCAGCAATGATTTCCTGCACAACCTAGAAGTTCATTTAAGAACACGTACAGCTGCTGTTAGGGAATCGACGTCTTCTTTAGAGGCTTTTTCAAGAACAAGGACATTTGTTCTCACTCAAATATTGTGCATTATTTTGCATAGAAAGTTTACTTGTTTGAAAAAGAAACATGTATACAAAGAAGTATACAACAGCATCATGTGTGAAATGATGCAACATTTATTGTGCAAATTTAGCAACAGCATGAATCATTTCCTGAAACTGTTTTTGAATTTAGAAAGATCTCCTTCCTTTATTATCATTTTTCTTCCATTTCCTTTACATGCTTTTTGGTAAATAATTCAAAATGTTCTAACTAATATTTTCTCAATGAGTAATATTTCAGTTGTTTGCTCTCACATGTGATCCAACTTTTAGATTTTTTTTAATGACAAAAGATTGAACAAATTAATGAAATTAGAGATTTTGGAGATGATCTCAAAACAACTTTAAAATAAATTAAATGGATTAGTTTCTCGTGATAACTGCAGGGTTTTTTTTTGGGTGGCTAAATCAGATGCTCATTTCTTGACTGAAATGCAAAGGTAATATGTGAAAGACAACAACTATTTTCCAAAAGTCATCAACGGTGACTTTACACTTTTAGAAAGTGATCTGGTTAATAATTTTAGAGGAGAGATAAGAGTCTGATATTTGTTCAAGTCCTTTCAGAATGCACAATAAGATGAATCACAGATAACATTAAGAGCTAGACAGCCTGTGCTGCATTATTACTCTAAACTTACACAATTACCAGCAGAGCAAGTTCACTCTTGACAGTATTATATATCTTTTCTGATATTAACAACTTTATATCTCTGGCATCCAGGCACTTTGAGTGTTTGAGTTTCAGGTTGTAATAAGTGTTTTTAAGGTTGGTCCATGTCTTCCCTTAACAATGGCAGAGTTTCACTCGTACAGCAGGCCCAAAGAGATAAAAAGCGATGAAATGAGAGGTACAAGATGACAACCCATTTATTTAGTAATACATTCTGCAAACTAGAATTTTTATTCAAACTTCAAAGGCTAAAAAATGAAAGAAAGGAGGCAAAGAAGGGGCGAAAATTTAAGGAGCAGGGAGAGAAATGCATCAATTCACAAGCAAGGAATGCAATTTGTTCAATCGACAACACAAATAGTACAATTTAGTTCAGGGAACAAAGCTTTTTTAAACATTTTCTTTTTTTCCATCCTGCCATTCCTTTGGAGCTAGAACATAATACAAAATATACAGTTATTGAACTTTGTAAAATCACTCACAGAGGCCTCTGAGAAGCATTTGAATCAACATTGACAATACTTATCTACAGCACTCTAAAGCTATTCTTGAATGTGACCATAAATAGAGCAGACATGAATGTATGTATGCACATTTCTGAATGCTTACAAGGTTACCATGTTAAACACTTGCATTTGTTAAAAGAATGACATCATCTGCGGTGAGAAATTAAATAAGCTTCAAGACCGAGATTCAAAAGGGGGAACACGGGGAGAAAAGAATAGCATACAAACCAGCTGTGGCTGAAAAGTTGTACCTTGTGAGAACCAGGACAAAGTCACTTTGTTGATAGCTTAAGTACCCTAACATGGGGACAGTTGTCTTAATCTGTGAGAGTGTAATGTCAGCAGCATCACTCCTCCTCGTAGTGTTTAGTTGAACAAGTACTTTAGGGGGCAACATGAGATTGGGTAAGGCAAATCGGTGAGCTTATTTATGAGCTGAAAAAGGTCAGCAAAGTGAGGCTCGAGCCGCCCTGTGAGGGGACGAAGAGACCGCCACTGCTAAGGGTCACACAGTAAACGCCACAACCGAGGTACATCAATATGTACAAGAGGGTGCAAGCATTTAAAATCTCTTCTGCCAGGTAGTCCTCCGTACAAGAATATACAGGATGCATTCCAGGCAACCAAAGGTAACTCTGTAAATAGCTTTATAATCTTTTTTTTCTTCTCTACAATAACAACTTTCTGAAAGAAAAAGTGAAAGCTGATTATACAGATGATCAGTGCATATGACTATCGTCATTTAGTCACACCTACTTTTCTCACACATCTCACGTTTCTAAAACCCTGAACTCTCCATACAATTCTAGATTTGAGCTAAGTGAGCATCACACAAGTGGAAGAGGTGGTTTAATTACACAGGTGAGCATTCAAGGAAGTGTGTGTCTGTGTGTTTATGAGGGAAAGGGGGGGGGGGTCAGCTTATACCACAAGGCCAATAGTGTTCCTAGTTACTAATTTCATTACTTGTTTGTTAGAATCAGCACAATTCAGTCAAATACTGTACACGAGCACAGACGTATCCCACCCAAATAGATCAGTGTTACAAATCAAAGCAGGGAGAACCACAAGGAAACTGCTCTCTGCAGTTTGGATCTACAAAACACAAGACAAAAACATTTCCTATAAATGTTATGAGGTATTTCAGTTCAATACAAATTCAAACGAGGATGATCGATGCTTGAGATCCTTGTTTTGTTCACTTTTTGTCAAGGGGTTGGGAGAAACAGGGAAGCCATAGAAATGTACAAAATGTAAATAAAACACCAAAATGTGACAAACTAAAGCCAAGCCACTTCTGATATCTGTTAACATTCCACCTACAGCATCATTTAAGGGGCCACTTCCTGATCTTTTTTAAATCTTGGGGTGAAGCAGAAAGCTGTAGAAAGGGGGGTCGTCAGGGGCCTCCTGATGCAAAGAAATATTGTTTGCTCTTTATCACAAAGAAACGAAAATGTGAATGAAACAAACAAAACGCAGCTGGGTGTTCAAGACTGGGATAATTTGTGCACATACTTAAATATAAGCAGTCAAATAAAAGTGATTATTTAGCTGAGATAAGAGACAAGGTTCTTTTTAACACTCTGTATCGACTTGTAGAGTTTTTAATCGTAGGTTTCACAAAATAAATAAAATGATATTTTTACTTTTCTTATGTTGTTGAAATTAAGTTTGGGATCTTTGTATGGGAAAGACTATATTTATATATATATATAAACACATTTTCATGCAGAAACACTCAACCAAGTTTACAACCTGACGTGTTTTCAGTCTCGACAGGACATCTACAGAGTTATTTATTTCACTTTCAAGGAGGCTGACTGTTTGAAGGTACTCTATGGAGTTTCCAGTGTGAACAGTCATTTTATGAGCAAACAATCTGCTTTTTGCAGGTCGTTAAATTCCAACAGAATTTCCACTAATCAAAACACCAAGCCGCCTCATTGTCTAAAATCTGTTTTTTAACATTTTTATATCTTTTGCACATTACTGCCCCCCTCGGTCAGCGAAAAAAACAAAAACATTTGATTACATCCAGTGATTTTGTGTTGTACGTGAATGCTAGCAGAGCGAGGACTTGCTCATTAAAATGTTTCTCAACAGCACCCCCCAGTGGTCAAAAATGCCAAGAAGTCGCTTCAAAAGTTACTAAAAGAAAACTCAAATAAGTTAATTTCACTCTTCTATAGTTGAACATTTTAAACATCGTCTACAGGGTTTACATTTTTTATTATGTGACTTCACAATCACTAAATGTAAGTGGTCTTTGGCCTTTTTGCCACAAAAGCATAACAGAGCAGCAAATTTAGGCGTTTAGGATTTTAGTTTTGTTAAGAATTTAGAATGAGCTTCCCGCCACAGACCTTAACGTGGTGACGACAGTTAGGATTGTCATTTTGATAAATAAGATGAGAACAGTTTCAGTACATGACTGTGGTGTGTTATGATCAGAACCAATAGATGAGGAAAGGGAATTATTTGTTGCCAAGACACGCACAGGGTGTTAACTGACCATCCCAAAATAAACCAGAATCACATTTTGTCCACGGCAAAAAAACTACCTCAAGCGAAATGATTTATTCCTTGAAAGTTTGAGTCAAAAATATATACATACATAAATTTTCAAACAATGCAATTTTGAACAAAAAAAAAGGCAGAAGAATAAATTTTGAAATAAAACCATTTCTCTTGAAGAAATGTAACTACTGTGTGTGGAGTACAGATTTAGTCAGTGACTATCTTTGCAGAGGGGGGAACTCACTTAAAAACAAAAATCAACCCACAGATCGTAAACGATCACAGCTCTGCTTGGGCTTGTGGAGCCGGGGATGATTTTTTAATCAGATAAACTTCAGGGTAAGAGAGCGGATTTGTTCTTGTTTGAGTGTCAAATAAAAACCATGGGAGAAGAATCAAGAGTTCCACCTGTTGTAAATTCTCTCTAAAATAATCAGTGCTTCATCTGTTCACTTGGGTCAAATTAACAAATGTTAAAGTTAGAAGCTAAAAAATGAATCTGTACCACACAAAAAAATGAGTTCCATGAAAAACAAACTTGGCATAGGCTGTCATAAAGCTGAAACAGGTGATTATAAATCATATGGCACCCTCAGAGGGCAATATGAGCAATGTTTAGAAACTGGTATTCAAATATGACACAAGATGTGTAAAGTAGTCAGCCTCTAACTAGCTGCAGACTGTGGGTAAATTGAACTACTTGTGTCATCTCAGGTTATAGTATAGTTGTGATTTATAGCTTGAAGTTGTTCAAATAGCGTTACAGCATGTAAACTCTGTTATCCAAAGCGTTTCATATTCAGAAGTAGTGAAAGTCTATTTTGGGTTGTTAGGGATCACTGGCTAAAAAAAAAAAGGCAGACAATGAAAACTCCAGCTCGCTCTGTCGAGCATTTTTGCTAATTTAGAGTTGCACAAAGAGATCTGCCTTTACACTAACACACGTGCGCGCATACATACACACAAGCACCCACGCACGCTTGAAGGTATCTATTGCACAGACAAACGTGTGAACAGGGGTCTTTTTTTTTTTTTTTTTTTCGTCAGATGCCTCGAAGAAATGAAAAAGAAAGTATTTTTCACTTCACACTTCCAAAATAACTGAGAAACACTTTGCCATTATTTCTAAGCATGTACAGAAAACCACTTACAAAAATAAAATACAATTAAAAAAAAAAGCAAAGGGAAAATAATTAGGATTTAAATGGTTTGATATAGAGAGCTTACTGTGCTGTCAACTATACAATTTACCCGTTTCTTATAAAGGAGCATAGACCAACTGAAAATAAAATAAAATAAAACAAAGAGAAGTCAAAAGCGCAGAGACATTGTTGTGCCTGGAGGACAAGCAGAAATATTCACTGAATAGACATTTGTTACAATTCCAGAAGAGCAGGAAAAGGCAGATAGTGCATAAAAGGTTCTCTTTTTCATTTCTTTCATTTTTTAACTTAAAATCAAGCTGCATTAAATACAGGCTGTTTGTACAGGACAATTGCACTTCACAAAAACAGAAATATACAAACACACACAAGGAAATGTGAATCAAATTAATTACAGCAACAACAAAAAAAAATCACTACTTAAGCTGATTATTTAACAAAAAGAAAGAAGACCTGTGGACTCACTTGTTATGGGTTACTTTAGAGGAGAGTATTAAGGTGGGTGAACATAAAGGGGAGACGAGACGGCGGGGATCCTGAACTCCAGAGTGGACTGGTGCTGCACTATTCCAGGTTTGTGTGCATGCAACTCCTCTTCCTCCTCCCTCTTCTCCTCCTCCTCCTCCTCCTCCCATGAAATTCCCTTCTTAGAAACCAAAAGCTCAGAGTGACGGAGAGACAGACTGCTGAGCTGAGCTGCTGTTGGTCTTGAGAGGATGGTGGTTTGTAAACGCTATGCTGTGTTAGTGGTAGGAGGTTGTGTTACCACATGTCGTCTGTGGACGCAGAGTCCTTGATAAGAGAGAAGAGGAAGGAAAAACCCTTCAGACTCGGCCTCTACATCCACCAGCTCTCTATCTAGAGCTGCTCTAAGCATGTATGACACAAACTGACAGGCAATAACATCATTCAGGGGCTTACAGAAAAGCTTTGAATCATCACCATTTCTTCACCTACATCTTTGATGTGAATGTCAGTAATTCTACATATCATCTTGAAATGAAGTAATATATTATTTCTATTTAATGCAGCATTAATCAACTTGTCAAGTGTACAGCAAAACTGTACACCATTCCCTCTGAAGAGATATTATTCACCGGCTTTAACCATTTACTGAATTTAATCATTGATCAAAATAATGAAATCACATTTTCTAGTCTGACATTTCAAACGAGAGAGACGTTTGTGTTCATTTTGCAAAAACAGAAAAAATGTAAAGTTTGTTACATGACTCCCCAAGTACAAGAAGTCTTACCTGGCCCTGCATGTCAGTGTCACAGTATTTAAATGCACTACAGCCAACACATGTGGCTCCAGAGAGAGAGAGAGAGAGAGAGAGAGAGAGAAAGAAAGAGAAAGAAAGAGAAAGAAAGAGAAAGAGAGAGAGGTGTGCAGATAGAAAACATGAATATAAGTGTCTCTGTGAGACTCTGGTGCAGCTGTGGCAGAGCAGCAGCTGTCTTACATGAATGACTCCTCCGCAACTTGAACAGCAAAGTGTTTTAGGAATTTAAAAAAAGTTCCAACACTGATATCAGTGATGGTCCAGGCTCTTCATACTGCCTCCATGCTGTTTCAAGTATCAATAGGTACTCATTGAACAAATAGGGTATCAGAATTCATCTGTATTCAGGTTAATCATCAGGAGACAATCGAGAAATATGACTATGTGGTGCTGAAAGAGTGCATAATGTTGATTGAAGCCAGATCGGTATAATAAGAAGTGTTTAGTTCCTGGAGAAGACACTTTAAATTAATTTGAGGATTTTTATATTTTCATTAACTAAATTAAAACTTGTAACTTTGGTCATTGGATTTAAGGATTAAATTCATGAAATAGATTGATTTAAAACTAAGTAGAGATATTATTTATGCTGTTTGATTGATTGATTTTTACATACCTGGTAAACATTTTGGTTATGGGTGGAGTCTGTAGTGACAGTGTTTTGAGCTTGTTTTGTTTGGAAAAATGAATTGCGGATGTTTCAATTCTCAGAATAAATGGACACACGTTGATATTCAGCATGTTTAACGTTTTGAACACCTCAATACAATCCGTAGATATTCAATACTGTCAGTTATAGACATTGTGTTGTGAAGGAAAATTTGATTCAGGGGAAAACTTTTACGTTTTTTTTCAATTATTAATTGATAGTTGATCGTTAACATTTCCAAAGATCGATCACGGAAAATACTTAAAATTTACATCCCTACCTGTGAGTAATATGGTTTTTCTTTATGGATGACAGTGGACACGTGTCAGAACACCAGATAAGCGACATTTTCAAACTCTTGCAAGAAATCTGCCACTTCAACTCCCTTACTCGTCCCTGCTGTCATTGAAGGGACGGTGGCCTTTGTGGACAAAAAGCTCCTTTTTTGCGTGACATATATGATCCTTCATTCGTCACATTTTCATCATTAAAAATATCTATCAATACGAATACTTTTGCTCACAACTACTTTTTTCTTTTTCCAATGCCTTCCATCTGATGTATTTCACGCAGCCACTCACTACATACAAAAAGTGTTCATAGTTTGTTTGTTCTGTGTCACAGTGGAAACATGGCAGGGGGCCGCAGTGGAAGGCGACCTTCTCCTATGTCGATACAAAAGGCTCACCCTGAGTTAACAACAAAACAATGTTTATATACAGGTGATTATACACTCATTTAAACAAGCTTAGGAAGAATATTCCATTTCTACCACACATGCCAACTAAGTACAAGAGATACAACTGGAATCAAGCTCTTAAATACCTCTGCAACATGAGAAACAAAGGAAACTACAGCACGGATTTTGTGCTGCTTCAGACTTTGGAGAATGTTCTCCTACAAGAATCTGTTTTCAGGTTCAGGGTAGTTTTATATTTGTAAGGAAGCGATGAAGGTGAGAAACCACAGCCGACCAGCAAAATGTAATAGCTGCTTCCTTACACCTATACACTCCAACCAAGATAGACACCGTCAAACACACCAAGTCTTCTGAACTCCAGATGACTTAACCTGCTTTGTGCTTCAGGAGTCAAACCACCTGCCCTGGTTCTCTTTGAAAAGATCCCTCTCAATCATTGCAGTAAGACATCACTCGTATATCCAGACAACTTTTGTTTCAATCCCTCACTCAAATAAGAAAAATAAGTCAAGGCTCATATACTTTAATAACTGCGGTGTTATTTCATGTCAGTAAAAGGCTGAATTCACATATTTGAATGAAGCAGTAATGGCTACAAAACATCTGATTTCCAATCTCACTTGAGTATGACATTTTTGAAAATACAGTTCTCTAATATGTCAGCTAGGCCATGAATTGGCATCTTGTTTTTGGATATTCATACATCTATCTAATTCCAGCGTGAATGAATCTATGACAGGTTGAATCTGGGTGTGTGTCATTTCCATAAAGAACAGATCAGCCTTGGTTTCTGCAGCTACACAAACATCAAAAGGGTTTGGATTAGAGCCAAGAAAACCTGATTGTGCCATCCCTAATGTTCACTCCTGTTGCAACATTACCGGGTTACAATAAGTAAACTGTGTGCAACCAGTTTTGGCTACCAGCTGACAACAGACAGCTTCAGGAGCCTGCCAACTCTAAATGTCAGCAGAGTCTCAGTTTAAGTTGACAAATATTGTAGACAAAAAGATTGTGAACATGTTCATTTGCCTGCCAAAAATATCAACTTATTGTACTAAGGCTGGGCGATATACATCGTCTGACTGTTGCAATTGAGGCGTGTGCAAACATCGCAGGACATGCAATGTCGGTCACATGACCTGAAACATTTCATGCTGCAACAAGTTGCTCCTTTTCCATGATTAATGTACAATACACTATTTGAGCAGACAGATAACTTTCCACTGAGCATGTAGAGTTTGTATCTGTGTCACATGACAGTAAAAGGTAAATATGCATGTGAAGCATAGACTGTATAAATAAATTATTATAATGGATGTAGTATCCATGACGTCACCCATCTATTCCTGAGCGCTATTTTGAAGCCAATCGTCAGCTGCAGCCATATTGGAAATGCTGGACTCAACCAGGCATAGTGTGAGGTAAAGAGGCGGAGTTTGAGCCTCCTAGCCAACAGCTATGTGTTCCCGTCTGACAATCAAGTCAATCATGTCCTTATTTGGGCAAAAACTTGTAATCTTAATATCTTCTGAACCGTCGCGTTAGAAAGAAATTCACCCCCCCTACAGTGTGTTCCGGTAGAGAAATTAGCTACTTAGAGCGAAGCCGTTTTTTGAACCAGGCTGTAAACATGTTTATTAATGCTGCAAAGATCGTCTTTTTTGAATTGGTGTGTATGTGGTTTCAGGTGTTTCTGCAGCCAGCCTCAAGCGAATTTTCGATTAATTGCAGTTTATAACACTTCCCCATGGGCTTTATATTTTGAGACCGGAGGTTGCCGCTTGATGTGAAGCTGCTACTATCACAGATTAACATTGTGAGCACGCATAAGGACCACTAACGGGACCAGAGAGGGTCTACTTCTAGGGTCTACACCTGTAGTACTACAGGCTAGTGTCGTGACAATCACTTGCAGAAGAACACAGAGAGGTTTGTTTGATTAGAAGTGCTGGTGACACAGATTTTATATAACTTTAAACATGTTCAGAAATAAATGATGACATTGTTTGCGTTTAGAAGTAAAGGTTATGAGGTAACGTGTCGCTCCAACTCTACTCTATTCTCCTCTTCTCTCTATATAAGTGTCAGAGCCACTGTTAGATGGCTGGACACAGTATTTTTTTATTGAGGGTATAAATGTGTGGTACAAACTCCTGTCTTTTTCAAATTTCTATAAACATTACATTTGTTTCAATATTGTAGTCTTAAATTGTGCCATGTCCATCTTGCTGAACTTAAAACCTCTCAATTCAGACCATTCTGCTGTTTTGTTTTTGTTCTATCACTAACGTTTAAAATTTCACTTTAATTTCACAACTATTAATTTCAGTTTCCAAAAACGTTTGTATGTAGAAAGGATTGAGTCGCTTTTCCACCCTTTTAAGTTATTTATATCTACAGAAAGTGTTTTTGACACAGTTACTCACTTTGAACATCTCTTAAAGAATCAAGTGTACTGGTTGTATAATTCTGTTATTGTCCTTCAAATTACTATTTCATAAAGGGATTTCTCAACTTACATTTCTCACCCTGTTTATAGTCACAGAGAAAAAGATGTGATTTCTTCGGCTGCAAGAAGACAATACCTTTACATTTGCAATAGAGTGTGTCTACCAGCGTCTCCAAGGCTAGCCAGACAATATGCAAAGCAACAATAAGAAGTTTTCAGTCAGGCGGGCTTATTGCCGGGTCTGCAGTCAGCGATTGTGCCCGTGGCTACACCTGATATCTCTTTTTCTACAGTTTTGGTTGCATTGTCTGTTTTTAACAATGCAAAGCAGTGTCATAATGGCAAATACATTATCAACAATACATTTTAACAAATAATGTGAATATGTTATTGAACCTCAAGGCCTCTTCTGTATTTGTTGGTGCTAAAGCAGGAGATTATGATGATCTGTTAGGATCTGTGTCTCTGTCTTCATATAAGTTCACATCTATAAGTGAAATCGGTATTGTACTCAAAGAGACCTTAGCTGTAATGTGAATGTCACGTCAGGAATTACAGATACAGAATGAGGTGGATGGATACATCCAGAGCGAAGGACAAAAGAAAACTTTGAGTGTTGGAATATACAAAGTTTGCCGTGCTACGAGAAAATGGAAAAAGAGATTAAGAATAAAAAACAGCTGATTCTTCTCACAGGCTTTTGCCTTTCCAAACGGAGAAAAGGAGAGACACGCACAGGTAGGACCACGGCTCCAAGGACAACTCAGACAGTGCAAAGAGGAGAGGTGTCGCTTGAAAGACTTGAAAATAAAAGTTTCTCAAAAGGAAGAAAACGAAAACAAAGAGCTTCTTGACAGACTGTTTTTTTGAAAAGAAAGCAGGTGAAGACTGAGAGCACACGGGGAAAGAAAGAGTCTGTGGTCTGATGAAAAGACCACAGAACCCTCAGCCATGATGCTACGTGCTATATCAATCCTGTCCACATGACAGTTTCACACCCAGTGGTTGTGTTTCACTGCAGCTATCAGAAACACTAAAAACGAACGAGGCCAAAGGCAGAAAATAAGGTTAAGGATCATCTGGTGGGAAATAGCAAATCATTAAGGGCGTGTTTGGGGTGAAACTGAAATCCAACCTCACAATAACAAACAACCGTGAGTGTCAATAATTTCACCTTAAAGCACAATGATTTATAAAGATGAAAAGCATCTTAAAGCTTTGTGATTTCATATCTTAAAGTGCAATGCTTTTATGATACGCCCCTGCATACAGCAAGATTAACATCAGACTGGCTTTAGACCAAGAATGATTAAGATCTGTGGCCGGTCAAAACCCTGTAATGAACTTTGATTTTGAGTTACTGTAAAAGTTTGGAGAAGCCACTTACTGCTTTACCAAACTGGAGTAAGTCTGCATCAAGTGGACAATGTCCTCGTGTGCAAAGACGAGTAAGGTCTGTCCTGAGAGACCTGAAAGTGCATATGCTGCAAAAGCTGGTTGACTTAAAGGTTGAAAACAGCTACTAATACGACAAGATTCCAACAAATCAATCTGAATAAATCTTTAAAAAAGAGGAACGTTGTTTTACTTTCCTCACAGGAAACTTTGCAAAGAATAGTGGTAGATTTTGTTTTCTAGCAACACCTCACAACTCGGAGGAAATCAAGAGAGCGACAGTTTTCTGAGGGTACCTTATTTAAAAATGTTTTTTTGAAATCCATCTGCACACTGAAGTTAATTACCGAAACAATGTGCCAAATGTCTTTGACAAGGCCAGGATGACACGTGCACAATTAAAATGTAGCAGACCCAGTGAGTGTATCTAATAAAAAATTCAAAAGCTATATAAATAAATAAATATCCAAATATCTGAGCTGTCGAGGGCAGCTGCTTTGCCGTCTCTTTGTGTTCAAAGGAAGGATGAGCAATGTGTCTTTTAAAAACAGGATTTGAACAAATTGAAGTTTCATTCCATCCGCACAAATACCTAACACTTTATCACATTAGCTCTTCCCCTTTGATTTAAAGAGAACTCATCAGTGAAATCAGTTCATGTGATACAAAACTGAGCCTTTTTTAGCACCTGCGATGCAGCTGTGGTCCTTTGTTAGACTCGGACAAAGTAACGCTGTTACAGTTTTGCTCTGACTGTGGCAGAGAAAGTATGACAGATTTTCTGCTGGCCTCAAACAGAAAATAGTCAAACTAAAATGAATGTTGTTTTTATATATCTTATCTCTTTCTTGTACTCATTAACTGGACAAAATGTGAAGAGACACTCTGGACAGGTCATTTTGTCACTGAGGAGTCTGTTTTCTTTTCAGCATTTTAAGCCTATTTCCCTATGCAACATGAATATTGTCTTATTCTATTTTGTTGATACTGAGTTCATGCATTAAACTGGTTAATGTCTTCTGGTTACACATAAAAAACATGCATACTCCAAGCAAAGCACACTTATTGGGGTGAAATAACAAGCTGGGATACTTACTGTGTCATCACTTCGGTAGGGGTTGAGTTTGTTGTACACCGCTTCAATAACACTTCGTCTGGAGGGGAGGAGGAAGAAGTGTTGAAATATTTCTCATCAGTGTTTATCACAACAGTCAGTATTATGGATAAAAGATATACAGTGATTGAAGTGATGATTATTGGTCAGAAAGCTCACTCACTTGCTTGCCAGTTCTCCTCCAGGAGGGAGGTTAGGGATGCTCTCAGATGCTAGCGTCCGCATGACATGGACCAAATCTGGTACACCTTCATCCCCCTGCTTTTTGATGATCTCTGTTAGGAAACAAAAGTGTTTTCATTTAAATCGCGTATTAAGGGAATATACAAGAGTAGCTGATCAGATTATCTCATTCATATATGCAATACAGATGTGAAAATTTAAAAGAAACATCATCATTTTTTAACAAGAGTGTAGAAGTTAAGGAAGGGTTTGATTTTTCTGTTACTGAAGTGACATTGATCCTATCATTGGTCATGCTCTTTATGCTTCTTCTGTTTTTCTGATAACTCTAAAAGGAAACATATGACTAATCCATGTGTATGTTTGATATGGGATTGTTAATACTTTTTTGTACACATAAAACAGATAATACTGTGTGTCAGTAATCCCTCTGTTTGAGCTTTTTCTCCATTTAGAGACTTTTAAAGGGAGTTTTTCTAAAGTGAATATTCTAAGGCGAGACTAATTTGCAGTTTTAACCTTTATCTTAAAAACTAAATCTTCATGCGACTTTGCCTCCTGATAAAGATTTGGCAGTGCAACACTGAAAGGGAGTGGTAACGATTTTAAGAGACCTATGTCCGGCTGCTGGACCCGCAGTAGAGAAATATTAACCAGAGAATGATTCAAAAAGACAAGGACTTTCTCCTGGTCGTATAGTCAGCACTGAGTAACATGTACTTCAATGATTTATAGATGAAATAGTCACAAACTTTAAAATAAAATGTATTCTAAATTCTTTCTTACAAAACTGGTATTAAGATATGATCCACTATGGATTGTTTATAGTCGACATGAGTTCCTTGCTTAAACAAATCTGACCCACTGTTGTGCATTTCTTACCTCTGAACCAAGAATACTTATTTATATTCCACTGATGGTTACATCACGTTGAACACTGTGAGCCAGTGTCCAGCAGTAGGATTACTTGCGTTTACCTAAGCCTTTAGCTTACAGCATTTTAAAGAAAGTCTTTTCACACTGGACTTGCCTACAAAAATGGTATGTCAGCTCCTGGCTTACTATACCTGAGGAATGTTAAGGCTTGAAAAGTGGATTCTAAGCTTAAAACCTACAAAAAAACATATTTACAAAAAAACCTTCAAGCTGCTGCCAACAGGTGTTTTATGTATCCATATTATTAGGGCTAAGACTGGAAGCACTATGTGTGAAAATGTTTTAGACATGTAAGAACCACAGGATGTTGAATTCACTCAATTAGACAGTATTAAAATAGTTAGTTTTTCAAAGTGAATCATTGGAATCTTCTTTTTCAGACTGCTTTAAGGGAGTTTTGACTCTTCATACAGCCCTGGCATTTGCAAACGTAATGTTTTCACATCAGGTTAGATGTTGAGAAAGCCTCATTATTTAAAACTTCATGTAGAAAAAAGGGAATAATGGGGTTCGCAGTGTATAAGAAGGTCATATGCAAAAGTGAAAAGGGATAATTGTGTCAATGTTCATCTTTCTATGATAGACTAAAATAATAAGAAATTTTCCTCTACCTTCTACTCTGGCCTCCAGATATTTATCCAGCTCGGCCTCCCGTTTCACTGCTTCTGGGGACACCTTTGGCGCTCCGGTTAAGCAGATTAACACAACACTCATATTGTCTCGGCTTCCCTGTGAGAGAAATAAACATCAAACACAAGTCATGCAAATCAACCGTGATACAGAAACAGAAAAGTAACCAAATGGGAACATAGATTTGTATGGCATACAATACCTTGTACAAGCAGGTGTCAACAATTTCATTGCTGACTCTTTCAAGATCCTCTGTCACCTCTAGCCTTGACCTTACAAAGTCACACAGTTCCTCATTGGCCATAACATCCCAGATACCATCACATGCTAGAATAATAAATTCATCTTCTCCCTCGTTTCTCTCTATTGCATAAACTTCAGGCTCAGGAGAGACAAGCTGCTCTGTCGGGCCTTTGCCATGCACACACTTGTAGTCGAAGTCTCCCAAAGCTCGAGACACAGCAAGGGAACCATTGACTCGCTGGATCATGACTGAGCCACCGGCATTCTGGATCCTTTCCTTTTCCAGAGGGTTGCTGGGTTTGTGATCCTGTGTGAAGAAGTGAACAGCTCCACCCCGGCTAAGAAGTCCCCGCGAGTCTCCACAGTTGATAAAGTAGATATGACCTGGAGATATCATCACTCCCACTGCAGTAGAGCCGCTGCGGTCCACACCATGCTTCTTCTCTGAGATGGTTCGCATGTGCTCATCGATCTGCAGGAATCCCGTGCGGATCCCTTTCTTCACACTTTCAACTGACTGCTCGTCCTGCAGAGCACCCCGGAAGTCTGAGTTGGCAGTGATGTGGTCTAGCAGGTGCTCACAGCAGTATTTGGCCACCTGAGAGCCGGCATGCCCATCATAAACAGCAAAGAATGACCAGGGGTCGAGACCATGAGGCAGGCCAATTACTGCTGTGTGTGCATCTTCCATTTCTACCCTCCAGCCTTGCATGCTACTCAGGCCATACCTCAGGTTGTTGCCCTCACCACGGGAGTTATACTTTTCCATCTTTGGTTTGTCCAGAAATGCGCCCATTTCGTCCCTTGTGAGATCTATAATTCAATTCAAAAAAAGATATCTGTTAATAATTTTTGGAAGAAGTGCAGTGTTTTGTATTAAAGCATAAATATCAACAACTTTATGGCAATATTCACTATTTCATATCAGTTTGGTAAAAAGGCAAGGCAGCTTTATTTGTATAGCGCATTTCATACACGAGGGCAACTCAATGTGCTTTACATTAAAACTTTAAAAGCATTGGAAAAATTCAGACAAGCATAAAAGAACACAATTAAAATGACAAATATAATAAAACAGAAAAGAAAAGGAAAATTAGAAATATATTAAAAGTACATTTAAAATTTGCATTTAAAGCGAGTAAAAATAAGCTAAGATAGGAAGGCAGTGGCAAATAAAAAAGTCTTAATCTTTGATTTAAAAGAGGTGAGAGTTGGAGCGGACCTACAGCTTTCAGGGAGTGTGTTCCAGATATTTGGTGCATAATGACTAAACGCTGCTTCACCATGTTTCGTTCTGACTCTTGGGACTGAAAGCAGACCAGTACCTGATGACCTCAGAGGTCGAGATGGTTCATAAAGTAGCAGCAGATCAGCAATGTATTTTGGGCCTAAACCATTCAGTGCTTTATAAACCATTCACAGGATTTTAAAGTCTATTCTCTGACAGACAGGAAGCCAGTGTAGGGATCTAAGAATGGCAGTGATGCGGTCTACTTTTTTGGTCCTTGTTAGGACTCGAGCAGCAGCATTCTGTATGAGCTGCAGCCGTCTGATGGACTTTTTTTGGGAGTCCTGTAAAGACCCCGTTACAGTAGTCTAGTCTGCTAAAGATAAATGCATGGACGAGTTTTTCTGCATCCTGCTGAGACATAAGTACTTTAATCCTTGATATATTCTTAAGGTGAGTTAAAACAGATAGCCCTTAGTCTGACCATTTGCAGTGGTGGACAGCAACAGAGTAAATTTACTTGAGTATTATTTTTTGGGAAACGTATTACTTTTTACTCCTCTACATTTCTATCAATGCTCTTGTTACTCACTACTTTTGCTTTGAAGTAAGCTGATTAATTTCCTTCTCTTTTCTGAAATCTGATCCCTAAGACAGTAAAATATGTTTGTGTAGTTCTGTTTGTCTCGGTGGTTTAGTCGTACCTGTATATCGTGCGTCTCCCCGGTTGAACGTGGAGCAAACACAGAGCAAATTTCACTCAGATCAGGCAGTTCATTTAGAGGTGGTAATGATGGCTATAATTCTCCACCTGAGCACCCATGGTCATATCTTCAGCCCATGTTAGAGCTTTATAAAATGAAGAATAATACGTATTGTTTGAAATGTTCTCCTTGTTTCCACTCTGCTCAAACATACAAACATTCACTGTCCAACCTGAGAAAGTGTGTTGAGCTACGTAACATTTGTTTCATTCCAGATGAACATTTCAAACTAAGTTGTCTGTGCTTGGAGTAACTTAGTTACTGTTTTTATTCCATGGTATAGTTTTAAGAGATTTCAAGTAATGGCTTCTAAATAAACAGAATGTAACAGAATGTACTCCTGTGTAGTCTTAACTGCATTTATGCATTGTGAAAACAACGTTTTGAGATTTTTTAAGAAGTACTTTGAATACTTAAGTATTTTTAAAAGCAAGTACTCAAGTACTTTAACTCAAGTAATAATTTGATGGAACAACTTTCACTTGTATGGAGTAATATTAGACCAGTAGGATCTATACTTTAACTTAAGTAATGAAGCTGTGTACTTTGTCCACCACTGACCAACCATTAGTGGCAAATGATTAGCATCTTGGAGTTCAGACGCCATGCTCTAAGCTAAAAATAGTGGACCTGTGTTCACATTTTGGCTACATATTAGGAGCAGAGCTGTTGTGGATCACACTGAAACGCCCTTTAGACCACTGCCTGATCAAGACAGACGTTCAAAGTAGGAACAAAAAAACAGTCATCTATGGATAAATTTAACATTAATACACCCCTGGGAAGCATCTATGTGACCTTCTCGACGCACAACACTTCAACATACAAGCTAGTCTGTGTAATATTAGTCCAAGCTATCGTTAGCTAACCGACTTACCAGTTACTCGATTGCCACCAAAAACAATTCAACACATCTGACAAATGAAATGAAACATCAGAGCTAACGTTGTGGTGAGCTGTTTACATTATCAACCTGCTCGGTACAGATAGATTCTACTGTTGTGCTCGCGTAACAAGCCAGATTTGTTGCTATTCCTCACCACAACCCAAATAAACAAACACCCTTGCCTGGTTGCGGGCCTTGACCCTTGTCCTCACAGCTAACTTTGACAGGCCTGCCTTGAATCGGGTTTGCTAACATTATACAGAGCGAGCAAGGAGAGCCATCGGCCCTGCTAATGCTAACCTAGCAAAGGGAGCTAACTGCCGAACGCTCCTCAGGAGTTCAGGGGTTTAGAGAACACATTTTCAGACTCACCAAGTTTCCAAAATACCAGATGGCAGCGACGGAATCTGCGACAGTGTGAAGGACTGTCTGGCTGCGGTTAACACCAGGAAGGGACGCCGAGGAATCTGTGAGGGTTGCAGAAGCGGTTAAGCTAGCAGCCAGTTAGCTAGCTGTGAGCTGTCGTCACTCAGCGCATATAAAACGTCTCAGTGCGAAGGTCCCTGTTTGAGAACGTCCGGGATGCATTACATTCTCTCAAATGGAAATCTAAAATATTCTCTAAGGAATTTTCTTTGAATTCTGTGGGCCGGAGATGTGTGTGGCAAAGGCGGGGGGAAGCTGAAGCGTCTGTCCCAGCCTCTCCACTGGACAGCTTGACAGCTTGCTAGCTTAGCGTTAGCTTCAGCACAGAGCACAGAGCGAGCCCCCAGGAACAGGAGGCTGTTTTTTTTTACATCAACTTTATTAAAACATAAAGAATAATTAAACCAAAAAAACATAAAGAATGAAAGGTACAAGGGAGTCCATACGAAATAAGTTAAATATCAAGTCGAACAGACGGAAGACTACAATAAAAGGATGAAAAAGTTTGACTGTCATTATGTTTTAAAAATGTTAAGTCTTGAAAATGTTGGAGTTTGAAGAAGATTGAATAGTTGTTGTTTTAAATGCAATGTAGACTTTTCATTTATAAAAATAAATAAATTGAGGTTTTCTTGTATATTTTTTACAGAAGATGATTAGGGCCACTGGGGGAAATATATATATAATCCTGAGAAAAAAAGTCTGAATTCAGAGAAAAAGTCAGAATTCTGGGATTAAAGTCAGAATTCTAAAGTCAGAATCCTGAGAACAAAGAACTCTCACTTCATTTATAATTCAGAATAATCATAATAATAAAAACAATTCACCCTCATTTTTTTTATTTCTCTGGTGGCCCTAATCCTCTTCTGTAAATGTTGTTTATGAATGTGACATCAAAAGATTAATTTAAAAAATTTGACTTTGCTTTTGCTCTGATTTCCAATTCTGAAAGTCAAAATGAACACGTTTGTTTGAAAATGTTGGATGAATAAGACTTTAGCAATGAACATAACTGAACATGTTTTTGAAAGTGTTTTAATTGTTTTAACCTTTCCAAAACAGGTCAGGTGGCTGTGAGCGATTTGGGCGTAGTGGATACACTGGTTAATTACAACTTCCGGGATCATCACGTGACCCATGCAAGCAATTATCTTAAACAATATTCAGCGGCTCAAATATCGTCACTAAACAGTTTTCTCAACCACTAACCACCACAAATTGCTTCAGGCAGCCTAGAAACATGTGAAAGCCTGGAGTCACCTTGTCACTACATATGTGTGTGTGTGTGTGTGTGTGTGGGAAAACAGTCTGTGTTATGTTGGTGCGAGCAACCTGAGGGCACATCCATGGCAACATGTATGACACACGGCCGTCAATAATAAACATGTACGTCTAGAAATGCGTAAAAATATAATTTCATCGCCCATGCCTTGCAACTATGGACACTTATTCTGTACTGGCATTGTACATAATGCGATACAAATAAAGTTTATGAATAAACACACATACACACACAAACAGAGCCACAGCTAGAGGACCCGGATGTTGCTGGTTGCGTACTCGAAAACATGACATCATCCCTGTGGACTCTTCAGGCTGCAGCACAGAAGCAATGTTTTCAGGAACACTTGTTTACAAATCTGATTTATTGTCTCCCATAATGTCCCAGGCCTTGCATCCATTTGGAAATAAAGGGGATTTAACTGGGCGCTCTAATTGCACATAATGAAGTCATCAAAATGATAGATATGCAATAAATATTTGCTGTAAAATGCTAAAGGAATATTGTAACAATAACAATACTAATGTGTTGTTATTATCATTATCATTATATTATTGGTATAAATTATTAATATATTATTATAGAATATTAATGGATGAGAATGACAACAATACAATTTAGAATATGAATAAACCTACAAAATAGTTAAATGCAAGCCAGCAAATCTCAAATATAAATGTAGAGGGCTTCTGTAATGATTCTAATATTCAGTGCTGTATAAGAAATGTATCAGCCAATCAAAACAGCTATACTAATAAAAATGAATCAGATCAAATTAAAAAAAATTTGGAGAACCAACTTTTTTCTGTGTACATTTTTAGTTAAGGTTCATTGCTGAAAAAGCAAAAGAATAGTCATGATTAAGAAAGGCCCACATCGAAATAGAATAGCCTGTATTTGTCATTGTCAGGTGTACAAGGAAATTAGAAGCGCTGCTCCTGAAGGTGCATGTTATATATACAAATAAAATAAAAACAGGTAGGAAATATGTATAAAAGACAATACAAATATAGAATAATATAAAACGAATATCACATATATACAGTCAGGTCGGGAGAAGAGGTATTTGGTTTAAGATATTGCACATTATATGAAAAATGTTCACAGTTCCTGTTATTGCATTGACATGACCATTATTGCACAGTTATAAATATAAATATTGCACATGAGGGGATTGAAATCTATATATTGTCCCATTGCCTTTGTGACATATGCTTCATAGAAATGCACACTAAATGGTATTTATTGTCAGAAATCTTAAGTACTTCTGGGTTACGTAAAATCATCATGTGTTGATCAAAATTAACATAAAGGCTAATCCATATACATTTGTTTTGAAAATATCAGAACGGAAGTGGCGCAAACAACCGGAAGTTGTAGTTTTTAGTTGTGTTAAAGCCTCATTACCCATTGAAGCTTCTTCAGGAAATAGATCTATTCATTTATAATCAACAGATGGACTGCTGCACTGTGTCGCTGTGGTGTTTTATACCACTTTATTTACTTCTTCACTTTCTATGTTTCATTTTCATGGACGCGGACTTCACTCTGCTGTTGGCACGTCTGATAGGTCACAGACCAGGTGAGGCATTTTAGCATTATCTTTACTGTCTGAGTTTACTTAATTCTCCATGTGCTAGTTTAATGAAATGATGGAGACACACATACAGTCCATGAACTGGCCGTGCACTCGAGCTCTGGTATCGTCGGACAGCTAACAGCAATGAGTTTTAGTTCATCTCTGATCCATGACTGTATAACTTACTGGGCCCATAAAACATCACACTTCCAGTTTTTGCATGTTTGGAAATGTTCTTTCATAACTTTGGCGCAGTCTTATCACTCTCAGACGTTTCCATATCCAGTCGTAGGTAAAATATGTTGCATACTTATATGCATCTGCACATCAATGCAAAACAACTGAGAACAGGTGAAAGTCTACCATGCACCTAACAAGTCACAGTCACAGAGTTTGACCCCACTGAGAGCATGCATGCAAGTATATTGGTTGGACTTTCATGAGTACTTAAATTCAGTTAGAGAACATGCAGGGTTAGTCATTAGTACAAAACTCAAATTAAATAGATGTATCATGTAGTCCCATTTATCAAAAATGACTTAAATGACTGCACAAGATGTGATCTAACAAATTTAGTGTGCAGTTTGAGTGGAAATAGGATTCTTTTTGAATACGTCATTCTTACACAAGCTCTAATTTTACACACATTACAGCTCAAACACTTCACCTTTTATCCCTGGAAGAATTTCTGTAATTCTTTTCTACCTGTCACAGATGAGAGCCCGTGTTAGTCTTATCCAGATCAAGAGCCAAGAGGTCTCAGACACATTACATACCGTGAATAACTGTTGTGGTTTTTTGTAGAGAAAAAGCTGAGGCGGCTGGTGGTGTGGATCACTGGAGCTTCAAGTGGTATTGGAGAGGAGCTGGCCTATCAGCTGGCACGGTGTGGGTCTCGACTCATCCTGTCTGCAAGACGCGAGGATGAGCTCAAGAGGGTGAAAAGTCAATGTTTAGGTGGGATATTTTCTGATTGCAAAACACTGCCTCCTCTTCTAAAACCAACAATAAAATACTAACGGGTTTCAGTACATCACCTTAGTTTAAATTTATTTTCTATTTATTCCTCAAGAGCGCTCTGACCTCCAGGATGAAGATATTCTTGTTCTCCCACTTGATTTGTTGGAGAGGACGTCACACGAAGAAAAAACATACACTGCTATCCAGTACTTTGGACGTGTAAGGATAATACCATCTGATACATTTTCACTTAACTTTGTTATTTTCTCCTTATTACACAGGCTGTGTTAAATACTTGGTTCTGATTGGCCATAATGACAATCTGTTAGTTAGACTCTGGTGGAACAAGAGGGATCATGTCAGTCAGCTGAAAGAAGTAATTAATCTGACATTGCTTTGCTTACTGTTCAGTTTAAAGAAGTTATAATTCCAATCTGTCTTTTCCATGTCTTTTCAGATTGACGTCCTCATTAACAACGGTGGCCGAAGCCAGCGCTCTCTGTGCGAGGAGACCAGTGTTGATGTGTATCAGGCTTTGATGGAGCTGAACTTCCTGGGCACAGTCTCCATCACAAAGCAGGTGCTGCCCCACATGACGCAGCAGGGCTCTGGGAGCATTGTGACTGTGAGCAGTATTGTTGGCATTGCTGGAGCGCCGCTGTCAACAGGATACTCTGCCAGCAAACATGCTCTGCAGGTAAAGAAAGAGAAACAGCAAAATGACATGCCAATTCTCATTTTCTCTCATTAAAAATTTCCATTGTTTTATTTTTCAATAATCTTAAGGATATATTATTTTCAGGGAGACTGATTTCAGTTGCGAGGAAAAAGCTTGGGTTAATCATAATTCTGGAATAGAATCGATTGTTACAAGTGATTGGCTGTCCAGGTTTGTGTACACACTTTTCCTGATTTAACTTGTTTGCCTCTAGGGCTTCTTCAACTCCCTGAGGTCTGAGCTGACTGACTTTCCAAACATACTCATCAGCACTGTGTTACCAGGACCTGTGCAATCCCAGATTGTCAAAAATGCCTTCACAGAGGAAATAAACAAGGTGATACATTTTATATATCACAAAGCCTTATTTGATATATGTGCTTTAATACGACAGTAGCTATTCCTATTTACATTTTCATTGTTCCTTTCACTACCTCAGCCTGTGACCTTAGCCGGTAGTCAAGAACACAAGATGCCAACAAGCCGCTGTGTGCGTTTGATGCTGGTGGGAATTTCCAATGGAGTCAAGGAAATGTGGATCGCACAGCAGCCCTTCCTCCTGTTTTACTATGTCTGGCAGTACACTCCCACACTTGCCTGGTTTGCCACAAATCTGTTGGGCAGAAAAAGGGTGCAGAATTTTAAAGCTGGTCTGGTAGGTAAATCATATCATTTTTTACCCTGTGTGTTATGTTGCATATTTTACCTAAGCTGGAATCAGGGAGGTTACATTGGAACGAAGGCTGAGAAACTCTAATAGAATAAAGGTGTTTTGTCTAATACCTTTATTGATAATTATGGCATTTTGGGTATGATTGTTTTCTTATTCTTCATAAATATGCAAAACACTGCCACCCCTCAGCTTGGGTACAATATTAAAATAACACTTAACTGTGTGTCCTTACTGGCTAGCCATGCAGATCTAAGTGATGTGGCAAAACATTGTATGTGGAGCACACATTTGTCACAGCAGAGGACCATTTGATATGACAGGATATGTCCACTCTTAGAGCTGAGTTCCATTTGAGAAGAGTGTTCTGCGGTTTTAAAACAGATTGAAAATGATCCAAATTACCTGACATATTATGAGAATAAAGCAATGAGTGACAGTAAAGAGGATTACAAACTGACTCACCAGCGTTTGTTTGACTGTTGGTGACAGTGCAAGCTGAGGGTCAAAGAGAAAGGTGCACTTCCATCCGACCAGACACTCAAGCTTCAGTTCAGTGAAGTCTGGGATGATTTTGAGATATAAATAAAACAAACTGCCATCTGGAGCCGATACAACTTCTACTCTGTATCCTTTAAACAGTGAATTCACAGGGGTGAGGGCAGATTCAGGATCATTCTTGGAACCACCAAACAAGTGCTCTAGATAAAAAAATGCAGATATCTTTAGAGTTTGTTTTCATGGACAGAAGTCAAAACGAAGTGCTAACTGTTAGCCTTTCTTTCCTAGGATGCAGACTCTGCGTACTTCACGAAGCCCAAGACCTCCTGAAAGACAAATACACAAGAAGAAATGAGTCAGTTGCATTCTGCAATCAACCAATCGAATGGAGAGTGGGTTGTCCTGCTACATTTTGAGGTCGTTGCCTTCTGCTGGAAAGAAAACATCTAACGATTGCTCTCCTGTTACAGCATGACAGAGTGTGACAAAACAAGAACATATGTCATGTTTTGAACTCTAATGTAAAGTCAATCCTATATTTTCCTGTTTTGTAATGAACACTCAGATTATGTGAGTGTCTGGGTGTTAACCTACATGAATGTATTCAACTTGTACTGAACTTTTGATCAATAACATTTGAACATTTTTCGCACAGGCAACGTAATCATGTGAAACGCAACAAATTAGCTTCTGCCAAGCTCTTTTATTATAAGTATACAGTTCCACATATAAAAATCAATGATATGTACAAGAGACTATGGACAAATTCATTTCTTTTCGTACTTAATTGTAAACAAGTGAATTGTAAACAGAACAATAGCACTAAACACCTTACACATACAGCAAGACATACGCAAGGCACATCCTTGATATCTTAACGAAACATTAAACTTCTCCCGTTTTTGTGGACATCACTTAAAAGTTGTGAGATCTAAAAAGTAGGATCAAACCAGAGGTAAACAGCAGGTGTCTTCTAGAGGGAGGGTGGGCAAAGTTATTCACTTACTGTAAAGCACAAACATCAATAAACGAACCACAAAAACATGGGTGCCTTTTCAAAATACCAGCGTTCAAAGGGAATTCTTTTCTTGAATGTGCTGTTCTCAGAGGTAGTCCACATGGCCAGATAAAAGCTGATAACTTGCACAGGAGTGCGGTGTTGGTGCCACTGCTTCCTCTGCTGTGGTGCAGGAAATGAAAGCACCTAAAAAGGGAAATGAATGTAAAAAAAACAACAAAAGGTCCCTATACAGACATTCTTCTTCTGAAGCCATGATAATCAACCGTTTAAGTGTGTTCCTCACTTTGATATTATTTCCACAAAGTTCTTTCTAAAGACCATAAACTTTGGAAATGGACTCTTTGCTCTGGTTGGTGCGATCAGCAGAAAGGGCAGAAGAAGCCCCGGTCAGAGGCAGGGGAAGTGAAGAGGGGCTGAGGAGTAGATGGGATACCCCAAAGGGGGATCTGCTGCCTGAACAGTCAGGTTCCTTAGCATAAAGGGGTGAGCCTGGATGCTGTAACGCTCCTCATCGTCATTAGTGGCATAGAGGAGCTCCCAGGAAAGGTTGGCCCACTGTCCTCGTACCCCCTCCCCGTTCAGACGACCCAAATGCACCAGCTGCTCCTGCAAGGACAGGACACGCCCGGTGTACGTACCCTGGGGGGAAAAAAGTCTAATTTAATACCCAGTGAATAGTAATTTAAGTCCTTTTACATTCAATTCTTTATACTCTATATCTGAATGTAAACAATGTGTCACTACCATAGCGAGGTCATGTCCAAGAGAGAATAAAAAGGGTTTCTCCTGAAGGACGCTATCATGCCAGCCTTTCTCCGTCACCAGGCCAATGTACCAGTCCCTTTCGTATTCCTCCAAGGCGCTGAACAATTCCTCTGGGGACTCCATTGGCCCTAGACTTGCTTGATCAAACAGCAGCTTAAAACCAAACCTGAAGGCAAAAAGAAAAACAGCATTAAAATCAGAGTAACATGAAATCAACATCATTTTTTCTAGAATAAACAAGCCTGAGTAATCACTTACCCAAACATAAAAACTTAAATGTCTCTATAAAGTAAATTGTACCTGAAAGCGCGAAGTGCAAGCTGGTAGAGTTCTTTACTTGAGGAAAGCCAGTTGAGTCCTTCCGTCCACGGTATGTCTCCACAGTAGAGTCTATAAACATAACTTGGGCTAGTGAAAGAAGACTCCGCCCCCAGAGAGATGAGACATGAAAGTGCAACCTGTGCGTGCAGCTCTTTCAACATTTCATCCTCCTTCAGGGCCTTGGTCATGTCCTCTGAGGTCTCACCTTGCACCGTGGGCCCAAAACGTCCCAAGGTGAAGCGGAACCAGTCCTCAGGAAACAAAGGCTTGAGCTGCAGTAAGCGGGAAGGCAGCAAAGGTGCTGTCCTCCACCCTGTTGGTAGGTTGAATACCTCCGACTGAGGGCAGCTGAAGTTGAGCTGAGGGAGAGAGGCAGGACTCTCTCTGAAGACCTCTGGGTTCCGGCCTTTGTCCACCGCAGGCATGCCAATGCCCAGACCGAGGGGCTGCAGAGGCTGCAAGGCAGAGAGCGCCATGTTTTCAAAAAGACTGTCCATCTCCACAGAGCCAGGCAGAGAGGCCCCCGTCTGCAGTGCGGTGTGTCCAGGCTGGACCTCTGCAGTCACTAATGCCACTGTCCGCCTGGCTGGTTGAGGTCCAAATAAGTCATCCTCATCCGACCAATCACCAAAAGAGGTCAAACTGGAGCTGTCCTGTCTGAACCTGAGAGATGACACGTTAGATTCCACCATAACAACCTCAGGAGGCACCTGGTTACAGGTGGTCTGGGCCAATGTGGAGGACTGGGACTTCCTGCCTCCGACCCCCGGCCCTTCCTCACTGCTCCACATAAATCCTTTATGTTTCTGCACACAGTATCGGAGGAGCAGCCAGACCAGCGCCTTCAGAAAATCCTCCTGAAGTTTTCTCAAGTTATCATGAGAGTCGATGATGCCGGAGAGCACGTTACGGGCGTCCGAATAAACTCGCACTGCAAGAGCAGCACAAGGAGTGAGGGCGTTCCCCCAGTGTAGGTTAAAGCCTTGAGTGAAACCGAGCCGCTCGGGACGCTCAAAAGCGGCCTCGAACACCTCATCGACCCTCCGGGCCTCCACTGTGTGGCAAGATGTCTCCTGCAGCTCCAGACCCTGAAACAAAAACACAAACTATAAGATGACATGGGAAATGATTGCATTAGAAGCTATCAGGGACTAGTGTTACTTTTATTTAGAAGTAAATTTTTCTTGGAGAGTCAAATTCATCTACTCAATACTTTAAGAAAACTGAATAAATCTGGCAGGAAGGACATCTCAAAATACGATCACACCATCTTTAAATAACTATGATATGATACAATATGCAAAATCTTAATGGAGCTGATCACTTCTTATTGAAGCTTCTGAAACTACACTTTTTTCTCCAACTTTATTAATAGAAGATTTTTAACATTTTAGACAGACAGTGTGATATACAACATAAGGTATAAAAATATAGAATAAACCTCAATTGTCACATCTGAATGTCAACTCCATTCCCCACACACCACCCATTACAAGGCCATTCAACAACTATGAAAAAAATAAAAAATAATAATAAATAAATAAATAGTATTAAATAAAATAAATAACAAATAGTAAGTTAAAATTGCACCTATCAATCCTCCAACTCCGAGGAGAAATCTAGAGAATGTCTATAGTTCAAAAAGGGATCCCAAGTAACATGAAATGATTTCACCGAGCCTTTAAGTGTAAACCTGAGCTTCTCAAGCTTCAACTTAGAAAGCACCTCACGGATCCAATGACTGAAAACTAAATTAAATTTAGATTTAAAGTTAGATTTTTGGGGACTTTTACACCTTTATTTTCAAGAGGATAGGACAGGACCTGGACATTCGAGAGTATAGGAAACCAAGAGAGAGAGAGAGGGGGGAAAAACATGCAGGAGAGGGGCAGCAGGCTGAAATCAAACCTGGTCCGCCCACTATGTGGACGTGCAACTCAACCATTAGGCCAAGTCTGCGCCCTAAATTTAAATTTAAAATTGATAAATATTGGTTTGAGTTATCTCCCCTTTCGTTCTCTCTCTTTCTTTCTTTTTATAACTGAAAACACCACATGCTTTAGAATATCTTATTTTATAGTTATACTAAATAAAGCTTGATAAACACAGATCCCTCTGGACATAATCTGCGTGGACATTTCTATTTCTGTGGCTTCAAATATAGAAAATATATATTTACAGTCATTCTTGATGAACAAACAGAAAGCAGTACCTTAATGTTGACTGTACAGTAACCATATCCTCTCTCCAAGATCATTATCCAAACCATTCGGTCCTGAAAGCGGCCAAGAAAATGAGAGCCCGGGGCGATAGAACCTACAGAGGGGAAAGAAAACCATCAGCCAGGAGACATGTAACATGTCAAGAGAGGAGCTGTGTAAATTGAGGGCAAGAATAAGTAAAAATATACATTTATATATACAACATATAACACATATGAGTCAGGGAGCATCTTGTTCATTTTGCATCAGCTGTGTGTCCCTGCGGAGGAGCTGCAGGGAATCATGCATCACAGCCGTACAGGAAGATCATGATACCGTTTTAACCGCCTGACAGCACAATAATCTAAATATTGAATCTTTCTTGACCCCAGCTTTCCATTACTCTGTAAGAACTCCTCTTTTAACACTTTGAGGTTTTCTCATTTATGAGCACCAGATGTTTATTTCAACACAAATGGACAGTAACAGAAAGGTGATGGGGGGGCTTTTGTTTTTGGTCGCCTTCTGCATGCTCTGCTCAAGAATAATGTCATGTCCCGTAACGACATCTCAGAATAGTCCCTGCCGCTTCCTCATGATGGGAAGTGACACGCAGGGCAAACTGCTTTCCTGCTCACAGCTTCCCGGCCCCCAGTGTGAGCCGAGCAGAGCAACACTACAAACTGCCATCGGTAGACTGAGAGCATCAACCTTACAAGCACTTGTTCTGAATTATACATTACGACTACAGCACTTCAAGATAAGAAAAATAAATAAAACAAACAACAGATGATGACTTCACCTCGGCTGATTTCTACAGTTTTAAATCATCTATCCATAAATAATGATTCACCTCTACAGTTTTTTTTTCTCCCCCGCCTTCCTCCTGATCGAGTGCAGAACAAAATCCTCGCAACGGCTCCGTTTGGCCTAAGAGTATTACGCAGTTAATGGTGCGGAAACATTTGGATGTAATGAATACAGATCAGAGCGATTTTTTTGGGTCACTTCACAGGAAGCTTAACTGGATCATACGAGCTCACATTACTGCCAGCGATTCCGAAGAGCTGCTCACAACAACATTCCTCTTACTATTAAAGCATATGAAGGGACGGTTCAGTGCGCTTTGATCTGCACAGCCCCTACTTGACCTGTAGGAGTGATCAGTCACTGCAACTGTAGTGCACGTCAAAACATAGGGTCATTAAATTAATATTTATGTTTTATCCTGTTTGGAACGTTTAGTTCTGGCGGCTGTAAATTACCAAAACAGCAAACTGCATGGTACTAAAAAAACGAACATGTAAGCCAGCATAACATGTTATATTTTCAAATGTATATGACTCTCAGTTTCAGCACTTTAAATGATTTAAAGCTACCATTTGAAAATAGACAGAAAATAAAAGTCCAACTCTTTCGATTCATCCCTCATTTCAGTCGGAGTTCAAACGTCAAACATTTGCTGATTTCAGCTCTTCAAAGTTAAGATTGGCAGCTTTCTTTACCCTGTATGATAACACATCAAAGAGTTTAGGGGATTTCTGGCTGTGAGCTGCAGACAGGAAGCATTTGAAGATGGTAAAAATAGCACTTTAGATGCAGCTCTAGATTGAAATACACTCTTATGTTGTCAATGGAAATTAGATGGTCAGATCTTACAGATACTACATAGTAAGCACTATTAACTTCTAACATTTGAGAAAGTCAATAAAAATACAAACAACAGACGGGATTGATATCAACTTCAGAATACTGACCCAGTGACCCTCTTGCAAAAGCCATCCTCAGAGCAGAGGCCAGACTCCCACTCATCTGCTGGTAGAAGATTGAGTCCGGGCATGGACAGGCAGTTCCCACAGGGCCGGGCCAACTGCGCTGAGGCCTGGGGAACCCCACCAGGAAGATGGGCAGTGTGAAGAGAGGCAGCAGAGGGGCCGACAGCAGGGCAGAGAGGGTCACCACCGCCAACAGCAGTGGGCACAGAGAGGCGTTCAGGGCCAAGAGGGTCCCAGCAGACTGACGGCGCTGCTTCTTCTCCGTCCACGACGTCACCAACACGGTCAGGCTGAACTTCAGCTTAGCAAAGAACTGAGTCAGTCTGTCAAACAGGAGGCCCACCTGGATCAGGAACACACGAGCAAACATGAAGCACTGATTAACTGAACTAACACTACATGTTGTAGACAGTTCAATCTGTGATTTCTTTTGGCAGACCTGTTGTACTGTTCAGGTGTGCTTTATAAAGAGGCACTGAAGTTAATATTGATCATTTTAAAAAAAAAGGAAAATGAATTGTACCTATACAAGTTTTAGAAATTAGCCTCAATATAGTAAAAACATTTCTCTGAGTGCAGTAGCTGGACATACTCCCGGATGTAACTTAACGTCCGACTTAAAGCTGGAAGTTCTGACAGACATAGTTATATGCCCTGTGAACCAATCAGACTCAAACCCTGTTTGTGTTACACCTGAGAGTAACATTTACACCTAGGGCAGCAGAACAGGTGTACGTTTGTTAAGTCAGACTAGTAGGCCTCTCAAAGGTAACAGAAACAGAAAAGGTACCTCTCAAAATACGTAAAAGACAAACACGATGGTGACATGTCTTGTTGGAGGAGGATGAATAAAAAGACATCTGAAAGTGAGCTGATATTAAGCTTTTGTTAGATTTAAGATCTCTGAACAGAAGCAGAGCACTGTTCCTGCCCTGCAGGTGCTGATGGCTTTAAAACTTATGCAAATAAGGACGTCAGCTCTGGACTGGATGGCATTGACCCTCTTGTCAAAGCCATCCAGTCCTGTGAAAGAGAGGGAAACCCTCCAAATATATCAACTACTGTGCTGATATATAATAACAGTTTTCATACAGACCTCCCAATTCCTATGTGGATAGCTTTTTTTTGTCTGTGAAAGTGTTGTTCAGTGACATCTTTATGTTCTGCAACAACTGCAGATTCTGTGATGAGTATTTTTTCTATTGGTTTGTGTTATCCATATCTTCTGCAGATATGTTGATGGGAGGAGAGGGTGGGGAGAGGTGTGTTACTTTGCAACACTCACAGCTTCATGAATGTTCACATGGACAGGCGTGATAAGATCAGGTGCAGCTACGACTGCTCGAACCATTTGGTGTAATTCTAAATCAAATAGTCTCTCCAAGCTTAGTCTGACGTAAGAGACAAGGCTAACTTAGTTTACGCTCAGCTAGTTCATTCTTTGAAAAAATTATTTGGAAAAAGAGGGAAAAATTAATCACCAGAAGAAGCTGAACGCCAACGCCCACGTCGTCCCACCCTGGCAGCGTGTTGTTTCCAGCTACAAGCCGCACCAAGACCACCACCACCACTTGCAGCAGAGCATCCTCTGAACTCTGCCACACCTGAAACAAAGAGGACAGACTGTAGGGAAAATTGAATATATCTTAAGCATACTATTGCTCTTTAAACTGTTTATTACAATGACTGTCTTTATTTTATGGTCACATTGATACTAAGGTTGGAGGTGAGACTGAGTGTGAGCATACCACTCTAAAGGCTCGTGTGAATCCCACACTGAGGGAAACCCTGTGCAGTAGCTGCAGAGACTTGTCCATGGACAGGAAAGCAATCATAGCGAACGGGGACACTGTGAAATAAAATAGTAAACCCAGGTCAAAGACACATCTACATTTAGAACACCGTTGTGTTCACACAGGCTGGAAAATGTCAGTCTTGAAACGCACATTTGAAAAACCTCACCAAGATAAAGAAGGACTCTTCTGATGGCTGCAGCAACATACAGCCCTCTGCTTCTCTGCTTGAAAGTCTGCACACTGGACATTCCTTTAGGGTACAAGGGATTGAGGAACACCCCTCCAAATACATAAGCCCCCTGGATTTCCCGAAGAGCCCAGCAGAGACAGAAGAGTACAAGGAGGAGGTAGCTGACAGGAGCCTGGGGTCCAGTACCAAAGCTCTGGGGCTGAACCGAGCCGAGGAAGTGATGCAACAGCCCTCCCTCTGCCACCGCCACCAGTAGCAGGCTCAAATAGAGCAGCAGTTCCCTGCAGCCCAGTTTCCAGCCAAAGGAACAGGGAGGAGGAGGTGGCGACCCCCCTCTGCGAAATCCACGATCCCCGAAGGCAGCCCCAGGACTTCTGCAGAGAGTGCCAACCTGGCTGAGGTCCAGGCTCAGCAGAAATCCCGTAGAGATGGAGAAGAGAACCACACCCAGTGACGATGGGATGAAGTAATTACACACGGCTATTCCGCAGGATACAGCAAACATCAACAGCAGCCTGTGGGACAGAGAGCACACAAAACGTCACAGGCTGCTGTCACACATGTCTTTTTAATGAGAGTATTAGTATCTGATGAGGACTGGTTCCCTGTAAAACATGACTGTGATGCGAATGATCAAAAACACTGGATAACTGCTTTAAAACTCATCTGAGCTCTGGGTTTATCTAGTTTAAAGAACATGACTGAAGGCATTGTTTCTCTTAATATATGTATGCAATATGAAGAGATATCATTTTCATATAAAATGTATTATGTCTCAAACAAAACATGGCATTTTCTGGTGACTCGATGACCTAAAAAGAAATTGAAAGGATAAATGTGGTTCACTGGTTGTTAATGCAGTAGATAAATATGAACGACTGCTCTTTTTATGAATGATATAATCACACATTTTACTTTGACTTGAGAAATACAAATCAATAGTAGCCTTCGTTGGCACCAGAAGTTCCTGATGCAAATCATGAAGCATAGGAAGGATTAAATGACTTCATTTACCAACATGCTGAGTGTTTTTTTATAGTTCTGAGTTTCAGATTTCCTGTTTTGTTATTTTAGCTCTTGGTTCAGCAGGAAAACAAGTTAGAAGCACGAGCGCTTCAACACATACCTGAGGTTGCTTGACATCGGTGAGCCTCCTAATCCAAACACAAGAGCCTGCTCCATCCCCCAGAGGAGAAGGGCATCCAGGGGGGGCAGTATCCCAAAAGCCCACAGCAGAGGTAGAAAGAGGAACAGCACATGGAGAACCTGGCTGGCCAGCTGGAGTTCAGGACAAGGGCCTGAGAACCTAAAACAGTGATCAAGACACACAGATTTATTTGGTATACTATGAAATAGAGTAGAGTATTTCACATTTCAATAGATGTAGTGCTGTTGCTCACCTCTCAGCCAAGTCCACAGCAATGAAGATACAAATGTAGAGAGGACGAGTGAGAGGGGTGATCTCATATGTGTCCTGTGCCTGAAAAGTGGCCGTTTCAGTGGCGGTATTTACAATGAGGGAATACTCAGCTATACACAATGTCACCCAGCTCAGGACAAAGACGACGAGGGATATAGCAATACTACCATAGAGGGCTGTCAGTCTGCCAAGGAACACATACCACGTCCCTAAGCCACACAGCACCCCGGCTAATGCTGTATGCAGAACCACATTCAGCCCAAACCTCTTCCCAGGGGCGATGAACCGGACTGTCTCTGGGCTGACACAGTGGGTGAATTCCACTTCCTCTTCATCAACCAGGATGTTGGGAGCTCCAAGTCTCTCCACAGCGCCACTCCGTCGGGCAGCATACAATGCCAGGGCCTGGACACCCGCTGCAGCCCCAAACATAAGCAGACCAGAGAGCACTGTGGCGTGCAGCTCCTGAAGCAGCTGCAGCTGGCAGAGCAGAGTACCGATTCCCCCAAAAAGCCATGGCGTCAAGAATAAGACCGCCTGATTGACATAAACATATGGTGGGGCGCAGTAGCCCAACTTGAAGCGTGGACCCCCCAACACTGTCTGGGGGAAGCGCTTCCAGAAAAACTCCTGCTTGTACTCATTAAGAAGGGGCACATCTGGCCCCATTCTGACCATTCCCAAAGGGCTGGCAGGTCATCTCCACACAGCCGAAAGAGGGTGCCCATTCATCGTCCCATACATGAGGCAGCTGTCTGCAAGAGAGGACATGAGCAGCTTGTTAATGTAGAGATCATTTATACCCCAAACACAGGACATCAACACAATATATAGCTGTTATTGATGTACATGAGTTGCCCCAATCTGGGTCTATTATGAAGTGATATTTAACAAACAAGTTTAGAATGACAATAAATGACCTATTTTGCTGCCGGTATTTCAATGATGCAAGTGTTACTGAACTTTTCTCCAAACTCTGGAGATAATCAAACGTATTCAAACTCCACAGACCCCCTGCATGAGACTCTAGAGTCTCTGAGCAGCTCCTTCAGCAGCAGACTGAGACACCCACCCTGCAGGACAGAGCGCTACCGCAGGTCCTTCATCCCATCTGCAATCAGACTGTTTAACACCAGCACCGCAATGTCCCGTTAATTATCTGCTAATTATCTGTTATCATCTTGATTTCACTACATGGCAGTTACTGTCTGACTTGGCAATATATCTCTGTCTTTCCGGGTCAAGGTTTATGATTCACACCGACAAACTATTCTGTCAATCTCACATCTGAATCACACTGATTTCACATACTGTGTATGCTTTTTTTTAATAACCTGGTGCAATTTTATCTGTGCAATAACTTACATCACTATCTATTCATCAGATAGAAGTGTACATAGTGTGTATATCTCTGTAATATTTGCCATATTTCATTTTATTCTATTTTATTTCATCATTACTATTATTATTGTTATCATATTTTTAACTATTATAGTACATTGTTGTACTGTCCCATGTTGTAAGCTGCTGTAACAAAATAATTTCCCCCAATGGGAGATCAAATAAAGCATATCTTATCTTATCAGTTGATAAATGATACCTGACAAACTGCAGTTTAAATTAAATAAAACAAAAAATAAATGAAAAATGGTAACTGTCCATGTGTTATTTACGGTGGCCCTGAAGGACAATTTTTTTTTTTTACAAAAGATGAAACACTTCTACAAAGTTGGAGATAAATTTACATTTTGTAAAACATTTTTACATTTCATAAAACAAAATTACATCAGCAAAACACTTTTACCAAGGCCAAAACAAATTTACATTTCAGAAAACAAATTTAAACAAGATGAAACACTTTTACAAAGTTGGAGACAATTTTACAAACGAAGGAACACTTTAACCGTTAAGTCTGACTCAGTTTAGCCGGGGGCGATGTGGTCTGAGGACGTTTCATCTGAATTCTGACACATGATGAAGGTTTTGAGGAGATATGACGGAGCTTTTCCAGAGACATGATGCTTTTTCATCTGAGGTCTGACACCTCTCTCTGATACCTGAGGATGTCCTAATATGTAAACCATGTCGCTCCGTTTGGTTTCTCTCCATCAAAACAAACTAAATGACCCCTCACCAAACGGCAACTTCCAGTCTAAAAATATGAGTCCAATGTTCAAGTGCTAAAAACTGCAGTTCATCAAGGATCCGCTTGAGGCTGGCTCCGAAAGTACTGGAAACCACATACACCTCAATTAAAAAAAGACGATCTTTACAGCAGAAATAAACATGTTTCCAGCCTGGTACAAAAGACGAGTGTAGTCTGGATAGCTCATTTCTCGATCGGCACACACTGTAGGAAGGGTGAATTTTTTTCTCACGTGGCAATTGCAAAGACGTTTAGATTACAAGTCTTCCAATGAGAGGCACAGCTAGGGATGGGTACTGAATCCAGTTCTTTTATAGGTACCGACCGAATTCCGTCGGTACTACTTAGTACCGATTCACGTAAAATCAAACGGTACCATGTTTCGGTACCTAAACGCATCCTTGGGACTGGAAGGGAGTGGAAGAAGAGGCGATTTTCCATACTTTCACCCTGTAATAAAGTTTGAGACTGATCGGGTGGACGTCTCTGCTCTTTACTCTCTGCATCTGAGCGGGAGCGCGCCACACGGAGCCTGCAGCTGACGGGCGCGCGCACTCACCGCGAGGCAGAGCTGCAGGAGGATTTAACCGACTACCTGCCCTCTTTATAACCGTTCCTGTGTGTGTGAATGTCCAACAAGTAAGTTGTGTGTCCTGTTATTATACAGAGACGGAGTACTGACTTTTTCCCGTCCACAGGCATTCACGTGTGTTCATTGATAAACTCCCGAAAGAGCAATTAGACGCCACGAGCACGTGTCAGCTAATATATCTAATCACCTATATATCCTGTTTCTGTTCATTTCATGTTAAATTAAATAAATATGTTAAATTAAAAAATTTAGAGATTTTATTATTAAACAAATTAACATTTATTACCACATAAACACACAAAAGTACAGAAAATTGGTACCGTTGAGTACCGGTACCGATTCCCAGGTACCGGGTATTGGTACCGTATCAGTTCAAATGTGAAAGGTACCCAAGCCCAGGCACAGCTGACTTGATTGACAGGCGGGAACACTGTAGCTGTTGACTAGGAGGCTCAAAGCCCGCCTCTTTACGCCACAATCGCTCGACAGCAGCAATATGGCTGCCACCGACGTTTGGCCTCAAAAGCGCTTCAGAAACAGATGAGTGACGTCATGGATACTACATTTTTACAAAAAAATATACATTCCCTTTCTGTAAAAATGAAATGTTAATTTGGTTCAGAAAGGGTAAAAGTGTTCCGTCTTTTGTAAAATACTCTACAACTTTGTAAAAGTGTTTCATCTTGTTTAAATTTGTTTTCTTAAATGTAAATTTATTTTGCTGATGTCATTTTGTTTTATAAAATGTAAAAATGTTTTCCAAAATGTAAATTTGTCTCCAACTTTGTAATAGTGTTTCATCTTTTGTAAATGTGTTTTGTCCTGCAGGGCCACCGTAGTTCTTGCTATACCAGGCTATTATCAAGATCAAGATGTTCAGGCCATATAACAACAACAGGATAAAAACCCTGACATCACTCTTTCGTATTTTCAGTGTAATCTAACCCTCTCATGAGTTCATTGTAGGGTTCAAATTGTCTTCAGCACGTTGTGTAATGTGACTTTATTAAAGATAATGTTAAATAATAATGGAATCACTAATATCATCATAATTTAAAGAACACACAGTGTACAGGACAGGAGCAACAGAGACTGAGTTTCCATGAAAACATCACAGAAGCCTCAACATTAGCTTGTGGATGCGCTAATGTAGGCTAACACGCTCAAGCTAAAGACAGGACATAGTACAGTGAAGCTTTATAGACTTAAATCAACGAACCTACATAAAATTAAATTAAGTTATCCACCTTGTCGAGGACTGTTCGTTTACCTTAGCTAGTTTTATTATTATGAGCTAGCGATGCCAGCGACTCCTTTCAGCCTCACTCTCCGTTAGCTTGCTGTAACAGACAGGTAAACGATGGCAGGTTGGCAGCCTGAGGTGGAACTGGTGAGAGAAAAACTCACCTTTGACAGCAGGAGAGCAAACTGGAGATACGCTTCGATGATTTTTTGAGGATGCAGGTAGCATGAAGGGAAAACAGGCGGAAATTGTCAACGTTATCATTAGCTGTGAGCTAACGGCTTCAAAGCCAAGCAACATCAGCATGATACACAGACGGATTGCAGCCAATAGGAGGGAAGAAAGGAGAACAGCGCGTCCTCTGATTGGCTTATAACGGAAAGTCCCGCCCCTTATGCAGTAAGCCCCACCCCTTCAACAACTACAACAGCGCGCACGCTCACAAACACAAACAGTCTGATATCACAGCAGTGAAAAACACTAAACCATGTGCGTGAAGTCTTTAGGATTGAGGCACTGGGGGCAAATATGATCCGACATTGGAGGAATATGTCTGTGGCTTGTCTATATCTTTATATATTATAGAATCATTTTAATCATGAATATAGGTCTTATATAATATATGTATAATATATGTCTTATATAGGTCTAATATAGGTCTTTTCTTCCTGCAGTGGTCAGACTCTATAATCAATAATCAATATATATGTGTGTGTGTGTGTGTGTGGGTGTGTGTGTGTGTGTGTGTGTGTGTGTGTGTGTGTGTGTGTGTGTGTGTGTGTGTGTGATTTTAAGATATGCTTATCTTTTACCTTTTTCATTTTGATTTTAATTTTAATTGCTAATAACTTTTTAATAAATGTTCATTTATAAACTCTTGTTTGCTTTATATATTTCTTTTGCACTTTGTCTACTCTGTTACTGTAACACTTGAATTTCCCCGTGTGGGACGAGTAAAGGAATCTCTTATCTCATCTTATACTCGAATACAGCCTATCACCGTATTCATTTATAAAGGTAAGGAAATGTCAAGATATCGTCACATCAAAATAGAACACAATCAGAATCTGCTCAATGTAGCTGTTTTGAGAAATGAGGCTCTTTCTGTTGCTCATTTTTGTTACCAAGTGCACACACACCTGACATAAAGTCTGTGTACACACTTCAGAGTATCTCCTATACCAGGGGCCTCAAACTCATTTCAGTTCAGGGGCCACATATAAAGCCAGAGTTCATCTGAAGTTGGCCGGATCTGTAAAATCATAACAATAACCTATAAATAATGAGAACTCAAATGTTTTCTCTTTGTTTCAGTGCAAAAAAAGTACAATTACATTCTGTAAATGTTCACATTTAATCAACTATATTTTTACAAAAACAGCTGTTGTATTTTTCGCCATAATGTGTTTCATATTGGGGCCAAATATGATTTTCTTTAAGCACTCAAACCTGCTGCGAACACACCAAACACACAACACACATTCACCTGACAGAGTGAAAGGAAAAACAGAGAGATTATAATAATGAAGAAGGTAAGCTTGACTATCATGGTCCCCTCAGCTCCAATGTGAACTGTTTGCTTGCTGGACAGTGTTGTATGTAGGGGATCATTAAGTGCTCTAAAAGGTCTTTATGAATTTTAAGTCTTATTTATAAGTATGATTTTTCCTCACTTTGAGGAAAAATGAGTCCTGGAGTGCTGTTCAAATGCGCTCCGTCAGCACCATGATTTTATGCGACCCCCAGAGGATTAATTTGAATTATTAGATACTTTTATTGAAAAATTGCAGTTAAGGTCTTCTCTGTATTTTTTCACTTTGCAGAGTCATCCCGCGGACCGTATGTTTGACACCCCTGGTGTACACACTTCAGAGTATCTCTGGATCCCCAATATTGACTCTTAAACCAGTAGTGACATGTGGGGTGTTTAGAAAATACAGAATGGCAAGTACAGTTCACAGACATGAGCTTAGGTTACCTGCCTGCCTGTCCAAGAGTATCTATCACAGAAAAAGTCAATCTGGCTCATATATGCAGCTTGTGTGTGAGCGATGCTGTGATGCTGTGCTTCAAACATTAAGTTAAGACTGATATGGGAACTAAAAAGAGGCAAAGAGTGTTCAGTGTAAAGCCATTCTCATTTTGGACATTGACTATTTGGGGACATGCTTATTTTTATTCCAGTTTGTTGAGTAGGGATACGTCCTGTAAGATATATTAGACAAACTTTGAACATTTGGTATGATTATTAACTGCAAATCTGTCACTATTAAATGCCTATAGATATATGAGATTAAGCAGAAGAATTATAAGACTGTGGTAGCCATTTTTGTTTAAAGTTTGAACATTTCTTAACTGGTTTAGATCAGATTTATTTGAAAAATACAGAGCTATCTAAAAAACTACAGATAGGCTTTACCTTTTCTTCTTCTTTTTTCACTCCACCATGCTTTCCACAGAACAATAAAAAAAACATGCAGCTTTTCACCTCTAATTAAGTCAAATAACACATCACAAGGGCTTGCTTATCCGCCTTTTCCTAAATAGTTTTTCATCATCTCACTTGCCTGAATCTTCAAATCCTGAATCTAATGCTCTTAGTTGACCCCAAAAAAGTGACATAGGATTAGGAATATTAATATTACATTCTAAATCCTTGTTACTATGTTTTTAATACAAAAAATACCAAATCCCCAAAGTATTTTATTATTTCAATATGATGAGAGTGACTGTGTTCAAGAGTCGTCTTCTCACAAATGTTGAATTTCCCTGGAAGAAGAAAGGCTAAAAGAGGGATCATGAGGTTATCAGCTAAAAAGGCTGCAATATCAGCACAAAGGAAGACAATAATCTGGAGAATAGGAGATTAAATTGTTGTTGTTGTTGTTGTGATTCTTGGACAGGGCTGAGGGGATAAGGTAGGGCAGGAGGTTGTGTTTCCTGGTCAACTTGAAAAAAGCAATTTTTATGTTGTGTAGGACACAATAAAGCATAACAATTGAAAAGCCTGTCAGTCATGACAACACGTATTAAACCCTGTAATCCCCCTATAGCACCACTTATTTAAAATCATTGCTTTGTTTTTGATGTAGCAGCTGGATAAAGCATATCAACATGAATTAAGACTTAAAAGTCATTAAAGCAGAAACAGAAATGCAAAGAAAATGTATAAAGAGGCTGCTACCAAAGTGGTTACAATTTACAAAAAGCAGACTATCTGACGGTCTCCTGAAAATTGATTCCTGCTACATTTACAAAATTGGGTATTTGTCTGTTGTTTTGTTACTGTTGCCTTGTTTTTACCATTTTAAACATGCGCCACGCTTTGTGTGATTGGAATAATGCGAGATAGGTTCAATAATGTGACAAATCACATTCAAGTCCGGGAATAAATAGCAGTTAAGATTTAATGTTTTCTGCGAGGTGTGCGCTCATACAAAATGTCTGCACAAAATAAAAGCATTTTCCTATTCATTCTAATTGTCACTCAGAGCATTCTTTCATCTGTGTTTTCCCGTTCTCTCTTTAGTCCAGGGAGCCTCAAAGGAAACAAATTACAGGAAAATGACAAGCAACAACAATAACTCAATGACAGATTTCGAGAGAAGCAATATGGCAAGATTGTTTTTGAAAAGAGGATGTATTTGTGGGGATGAAAAACAAACTCGGGACATAATATACCCCTTTTAAAAACAAGATAATTTCTGTTTTGATGAGGACCTGCAGTTTGTTTGCCTTCAGCAGCTAAGTGTGGAAGGAACATTTTGGTTTTTCAACAGCAATTCTAAGTCAAGTGTTGGTGTTGAGGTAATTGTAACCTCTTTTGAAGCCCTTCTAAAGTTAATACAGTCTGGTTAATGTTTAATGCATGTGAAGTTTAATATTGTTCATCCATTACACATGCTGCTTCCATAAGCACTGCACAACATGCAACGTTATCTTCAACATCAAACATCAATCAATGTCCTCATCCCTCTCACTTCACACAAGGCAGCGGACACTAGAACCTGAGTAGATAGCAGCGAAAACATGGTCCATTCAGCAATTATTCACAGAGTCTTGGACTAATGGTGCTCTGAATGCACAGACACTGCAAATGTAGGGAATTAGTGGACCAGCAGTAATAGCCCCATACAGAGCATGTGTTCCTCTGTTGTGTGTGTGTGTGTGTGTGTGTGTGTGTGTGTGTGTGTGTGTGTGTGTGTGTGTGTGTGTGTGTGTGTGTGTGTGTGTGTGTGTGTGTGTGTGTTTGGAGGGGATGGGGCAAAGAACATCATCTATAACTGATTCACAACAAGCACAAACATGTCTAATTGTGAATCCAGACTACAACTGAAGAAACCAACTCAGTCTCCCCCTCCACTCTCTTTCTCCCTTCTTTCATCCCTCCTGCTCGCCCGCATGCTCGCCCGAGCCGGGCTCCATATCAGGCTGATGAAAACATAACCTGTCACATTCCATCCCATTAAACCAGCTAAGAACCATGTGGTCTGCTCACATGGAGGAGCAAGGAGAGAGGGGAGAGATAGGCAAAAGAAGCGGTGCATCTGGGTTCACTCAGAACTGATGAATTATTCACAATCTTTATGCTGATGTCATTTAAATGTTAAAAACACCGGCAGATATGCAAAGAGAGGCATACTACATAAAGTGCAAGGCTCGCTATAAGCTTACACTATACACACACTGATATACTGCTGCATTAAAAACAGTTATACTGCTAACATATCTGTACTGAACATACTGTACACACATCAAAAATGTGTAATTATCCTTTGCAATGTCTAATGCATTAGAGAGCTCTCAGTGAGCCCCCAAATCTGTGCATTAGAGTTTTTTTAATGTGAGTCCATCAGCTGCCATTTGATGTCAGGCAGAGCAAGGTAATGACAGTGCACTCACTTGCACTGTCATTAGCCCCGCTTAATGCCGGGAATTAACACAAATTAAGTGAAGTTAAGTACATGCATTAGAGGAGCTTGTTTGGGGAAAGCTTTTCACTTTTTCTGCCTGGAGCTGGTTGTTGCCTCACATGTTCAGCTGAGGCTACGCAAGCAGGGAATGCAAAAGCAAAGTATACACGTGTCTGCCTACAACTGATAAATTACTACCTACAGAGAAGGTTGTAAATTCATTGAGGATTGATTAGCAGCATGTACAAAGAGAGCTTATGGAGCTCTAAGGACACCTAGTGGTCACAGTAAAGCCCCTGATCCATTTGGTCTAACATCCAGGTTGGTGAAGATAATAAGACAGAAAATATTATACTAAGAGAAACATTCTTTGGAAAGAGTGTTCTTTATGAAAAGAAACTGGGAGAGGCTGGGTCTTAAATCTCTCATGTACTTTGTTAAGTATTATGAAAAGTTGAAGGTCTCCAGCAGAATAAATCTGTGATAACATACATTTTGATATTCATGTAGCACATGTCCTCTTTGAACCTCTTCACACAAAGATTCTCATTATATCACTTTCACTTATTACTAGAATGAAAAGGTTTCAGATTTGTGTTTTTCTAACTACAGGACCAATAGACTCAATTGACAGGAAGACAGGATTATAATCTCATGTGGAGCAGACCTTACATCATAAATATCAAGTGGAGTTGATTCATTTCTGGTTATAACACACAAGATTTGCCTATTAGTCGCACAAACTGCACCGGGCTTTTCGAAAAGAGGCTAACATGATGAAACCGTCAATCTCTGAAATCCATTTGGACCTCGTTCAGGATTACATCTTTATCTTAGCGACCACAGATTATTGTCCACAGAGAGGTGTGTTAAAGCTGGATTATCCACTTGTTGGGATGCATTTGACCCAATGGAAGCAGCATGCCACTCTCACACGCCCTTGCATCTGTGAGTGTTTTTTTTTCTCCACTTGTTTATTGCCAAGGATGTGATGGCTGTAGGAAATGACACCAAAACCTTTCATCCTCAGATTACCATGGTTAGTGATCCACGTATGCGGATAAAAAATAAGGTCATAGTCATTATGGAAGCATTTGAAAGGGATGCATTACAATCAAACTAATTTCCTCTGGCCTGAAATTTTTTTTATTTTTCACTGAAATTGCAAAAGGGATTTATTGACATGGAGCAGCAAATGAAAATACATCAAATGTATAACTTTAGACGATGGCAATTTTGCGCTATATCAAAAAATAAAAGGGACTTGAATTACCCCATGTTCTGTTATTTTCTTTAAACAAGCTCATATACATTGAAGATATAATGCCCTCAAACAATATGATTTATATATGAATATTTAACTGTGTACTGATTGACAAGTATCTGTGCATGCTCCACTGCTCCAGGCTGTTACATGGGAGGATGTTTGCCTCTGGTTGGAAATCTTAAATATAAAAGCACAAAGAAAACAGTGAAAATGTATTCTAATCTTTCAAATAGATCTTTCATATTATAAAACAAACATAGTTCAGATTTTAAATTTTTTGATTTACCCACCTGCTGTCTTGCTCTTGGGTGGGATACGTGATGATTCTGTTCCCATCTGAAAGGAGACCGGAGGTCGGGAGGTTGCTTCCTGTTCTTCGAATGTGTCTGAAGTTAATGTCAGTTTGGGGAATTCGAGGAGCGTTTACATGCTTGTTCCTTTTGTCTGTATTTAGAGTAAATAAAAGGGTGTGGGCTAGAGAGCTGAAACAAAGAGCGTCACACCTGAAGTGAATCTAACGCACAATGATGCTCTATTTAATTGTTAAATAAGAAAATTAAAAAGTGAACTGCACAATCAAATGTATCGAGAGACTCCTGATCTGCAACAGGAAAAACGTCACACTCACTTGTGTATGTGAATTGATATTGAACTTCTTCAGCGTTACTTGGAAGGATGTCGTGCCTATGTACAGAGCCCTGTAGTCCTCCACTTAGACCCATTGCTCTTAGAGGGGGGTTACGAGGCAGAAGAGGTCGCAGTCCAGGCAGGTTTATGTCAGCTGCAGGGAGAGAAGCTCCAGGGCATTGGGGACATGGCTTAAATAGAAACATTGAACAGTAGGGAGTATAAGGAAGATAGAAGTGACTCTCCAGGGCATCATTACATTAAAAATATGAGCATACATTAAGATGATGTTTAAAATGTATAAAACATATGATTTGCATATAGTGGTATCTTAAAGATAGGAAGCAATTAGTACTCATCATTAACAATGTTCATATATTCAAGGCATGAGTTGACAGTAGCAAATGAGCGAGCAGTGATAATGTTTCTCTTTGTTTTAATGAGAAAACCAAGGATCTCTAGTCTGTCGGTTCCACATCTATGATTTACAAGCAGAGGGGGTCGTGTTGACCTGGCTAATAGGGAGTAAATCCACTGGTGCATTATCGGCCGGGCACATTTCATCTAATCAGCAGGATGATGCCAGCAGGCTTAGGCTGCTTTTAATTCAGAGCTGCAGGAGAATTACTGCCCTGGTCTCTCATTACATGAACATCAAATCAGTCAAAGTAAAAGAGTTTGATCCAGGATTTTCCCTTTATTTCATGGCTGCCGTGGAGTTGTTGACATTCTGTTTCTTTCAGTTGAACTATATCTTATATGATCAGGCCCGTTATGAGCTTTTTGAGTACATTTGGAGTACAAAGACGGTGTGTGAATATTTAAAATTTACCCTAAACATGTGTGGGAAGGATATACTTTTATATAAAATCAAATAGTATCTGTGTTTATATTACGCTTTCTCTAGTCCTCTGACCACTCAAACCCCTTTCACATTACATGTCACATTCGCTCATTCATATCATACCGGAATCACACACTGATGGTAGAGGCGGCTATTTAGAGCCCATCAGTTTTGACTAATCCCATTCACACACCAGAGGACAGTTTGGGGTTAAGTGTCTTGCCCAAGGACACTTCGGCTGGTGGGTCGACCTGGGATCAAATCCCGACATTCCGACTGAGAGACGACCAACCCCACCTCTGAGCCTCAGCTGCCCGGTCTTTCAAAGCACTCTCAACACCATGAATACATTTATTGAGCATAAATGCTGTGTTATCTTATCTTTCCCCCCAGTGGAAAAGAAATACAGCAGACCTGACCTCTTTTTATCTAAAAGCTTCTATGCACAGTATATATTCACATGTGTGTGAGTGTTTCTGTGGGAGTATTCATGATGTGTGCAACTCTCACTGATGGATCAGCGCTGAGGAGTTCAGCCCGTGTTTTTTCCTCCAAGGTGACCATCACTCCATCCAGGACCTGCAGAGAGGACAGAAGGAGCACCACAGCTGGTCTGTGGAGAGAATTTCTCGCCACCTGGAAGAGAAGACATCATGTTTTTGATAAAATGAAAACAGTATGATGCTGACTCTAACTAGAATTCAGCATTATTAGCATGAAGCCTCAATGAGGCCTGACAGATATCTGGAATGAGTATTCTGCTATGTGGATCTTACAAAGTAATTTTATTCCCAATAGCTAATCCAGAGACCCAGCTGACAGCATCAGAGACCACCTTGCCCAGCTGAGGAGAGTCTCTGGCCTGGGTAGAAAATAAGTCCATTCATAGAACTCTGTGTTCCTTTAGGACACTGCTGCTGTTATAAAACTGTGAGTGCATGCCAATGGATGCCCAGTGGAGATGAGGAGACAGACTTTGGCCAGGGAACATGGGCGAGGTAGCGATCTCATGCTGCCAACAGCAGGAGGTATTGTCTCTGGGGTGACTGTTGGCCTCTACTCCCTGGCAGGATTAACCCCTCCTATGGGAAAAAAGGGGGATGGGGTCGAGGACCATGGAGACTTCCACAGCTGAGTAGAGCCCTGTGGGCGATAGCGATGCCCCGGGCTGCATTGAGGTCTGATCCATGAGCTCCAGATGGGTGATGTAACCAGGCCAATAGGGCCCTGCCATTTGGTCAACGGATTTGTCTCTGATGCCGGCCAGTTTGAGGCACAGCAGATGGGCCATCATGTAATCGCTTAATTTGGGACCTCAGAGTTACATTGGGATAGTATGCTGGACTTCAAGTGAGAAATTGAGCTGCGAGCATGCTTTTGATGTTTTGTTTCCGAGTTAAAGAGATGAAAGTGTCCTGTGACTTACAGCTGGAACGTTCACATCACCGAAAAATGTTCAAACAAACCTGTAAAACATTTTTTTCCAAGTTGTGTTTTAAATCCAAACACTTGTATACTTACTGGATTTCCAACAACAGAGAGCTCCGACAGTGAAGGAAGAACTTCTAGCTTTTCGACTTCTGTGATGTCCTACAAAATGTTAGAAACACAGATGAATTTCAGGTTAATTTTCATTTGCTAACTATTCATTTCCCTTGTTTCCCCTCTGGTTGTAGCCTGCTGTGGGTTGATTATGGAGACATATGCAACATGGCTGACCCCCTTGTAATTTTAGTGTTGGGAGAATGGAAGCAGCTGATGGGGGAGATTACATGTGTGAGCTCATATTAATCTCATGAGAGAGTTTGGGCACGCAATAGGGCATCAGGGGTGTTTTCAGTCATTCACAGGTTTACGGCTGCATTTGGCTGCTATTCAAAGACAGCCCCCACTGTGAGAACTGTCACGCTGTGATGATTGCTGTATTTATGTCTTAATTGAATGCATGAAAACATTTAGGAAGTAAAGAAAAGAAGGAACTGGCAACCCAAGTGCAAATCACTCGGCCTTGGTGAGAAGGAGATGCAGACTGAGAAGCTGATTACACGTTCCCTGATTGTTAACGTCTGTCTTCATACACATGGCCCTGACCTTCAATCAAACTTGATTCTCTTTAATGCTACCCCTGGCATACCACAGTGGGGTGGTAATGACTCATGATTACTATACTTCATGTCTTACTTTGCAGATGTAGGGAAAAGTAATAATGCTGCATGCTGAATGAAATACATTCTTAAACATCTAGCACATTTTGCGCATGAATCAATCAGTAAAGTATGATGGCAAATCAAAAACTGCACAAAAGCTTGCTGTGACCTTGCTGGTCACCTCAGGAAAAGGCTTTAGTTTGAGTTATTATGGCAGCCTAATTGAAAATCTGAAACTTCAGGTTTAATGAAAATCTGTATGTAAACAAAATCTAGCAGGTGAAGAAATGTTGGTTTCTTATGTAAAATACCTGCAGTTTGTTCATGCCAAGAAAGAGCTTGCGTAGCTCAGTCAAAGGATTGAGATGGTTGAGCTCCCGGATCCGGTTCTCTGCTAGATGCAGTTCTAACAAGACATTCTGCCCAATGAAAGAGTTTTCAGACAGAGTTTTGATGCGGTTCCGGTCTAACACAAGCTCTCTGAGCTGGTGAAGCCCTTCCAATCCTTCCACCTGGCTGATCTCATTACCTAGAGGGAGAGAAATCCTTATTAATGCATCAGAAAGATATCAAAGATCAGTCCTATATTTCTATAAGCAATATAAAAGGGTAAATTGCAGAAAATAAACAATATTAAAGGCTGCTTTTATGAAAAAATTGTGAAGGGTTTTATGGTTTGCTTCTGGTGAAAAAGGTGCTGAAATTACTGAGACATCTTCAAAAGGATTCCTAAGAAAAAGGGAAGAAAGGACAAGTAAGGTCGGCTTTGTGGGACAAATAGCCCTGAAAAAGCAAAACTCAATCAAAAGCCATCAAAAGCAATTGAAAGAAAGTCAGGAGTTCTTTTCTCCAAGTCTCATCTCCCACCTGGCCTGAGGTCCATGGGAGACTTTGCTATCAGAACTTGCCTTTTCACAGGCTCTTTACACGGAGCTCTGAACAGGCTTTGTGAGGATGCGGTTTTTCGTCAACCATACATACCTTGGAGAAAGAGTGCTTTAAGATTGGTGAGCCTGCTGAGCTGCAGATTGGCCATATTGGAGATGCTATTGTGACTCAAATGCAGCACCTCTAGGCTGCCCATCAGTGGCTCCAGACTGCCAGTGGGCCCAGTGTCCCTTAAACACAGTCACAGAATGACAGTCTACGGTTAAATGAACATCTCTTTTGTCCCTCCTGCTGTCCCGTTTAACCTCACAGGTGCAGACCACCCAAAGGCAAACACAGGAAGAGCAAAAAAAAACAGCCTCCCTGTTACAGCACTGCTTATGTGCTGGTTTCTATGAAAGGAAAATACAAACAGAGCATATAATTATTCCCCTTATATTCTGACAATGTACTGTAAATATATAATCAAACATTTGGTAAATCAGATTATTTAAGGTGTTACATCTCTAGGGTCAATACAATTTTCATATTTGTTCCATTCACTTATCTTGCATCATGTTTTAGGGATTTTATAGTATTTTTTTGATAACCACTAAGCCAAAAATCTGTCTAAACAGCAACAGCAACAGCAACAGACACATTGGCTGGTCAGTACTGCCCCCTAATGGTGGCAGTTTACAAATTCAGCTCAGCCTTTCATGTCACTCACATCTAACTTTAAACCGGTATAGAAACATGATAACTGAAATCAAATCTGCGTTACCTTTTCCCTTTGGATGGACTCTGCTTGCCGTAACCACTGGAGTGAACTTTGCTGTGGAGTATCTGTCTGTTTGTCAGATGAGCTTGGGTCTTCTGTCTGGGCAGGATGGACTCAATGTGGTTGTAGTTTAGACACAGAGCCTGGAAAGAAAGCATAGATATGTCCACAGCTCTGGTGCTTTGCAAGCTAGCCTGATGACATTTGGCATTCAATGTGATTATTACTTTGATGTTTGGTAGGTAGATGAGGCCTGAGAAAGAGGTGAGGTTGTTGTGGTCTAAGTTGACACTGCGCAGGTTACAGAATAGGTCTGCTGGAGGGAGATCAACAATCCTGTGAGGAAATAAAAATGTTTTCATTATCCATCACTTTTCAGCAGAAGTAAACAGCTACACTGATGTCAAGAGCTGGGTGTGTGGTGTCCTGTATGACCTGGATGTTACCTTATAGAGCAGGACTGCAGGGTGAGATAAGTGATGTCTGTGTAGTGTGAGTGGCCAAGCTTCTCTGCAACCATGTCAGGGGTGAGTCTCCCTCCAAACATGTCCTTTGCATTTTTACACTCAGTTACCTCCTGGAAAAATACGAGACATGGTGGGTGTATTATGTCATCATGACTACAACATCTGAGAGGTTTAACTTGTTGCTTTTTCCGGTACATACAACAGCAATGCCATCCAGAGCTTTCAGGGAGGGTAAGTGGAAAACCACATAAATTCGGTAGTTTTCGAGCCGCTCCAGTAAAGGATTCCCATAAAGATCCAAAATGATGAGATTTGATAATCCCTGAATAAAAGAGGAGGGATTAAGTTCAGAAAACACAGCTGAAGGTGGGGATATAGATGTAATATACTGTCCTTATTTCTCTCCCACTTGCCTTCAAAAAGTAGATATCTTGTGATGTGGAAATTTGGTTGTTTCCAACATAAAGCTCAAGAAGGGAGCGGACTCTCTGGATGCCATGCAGGGAAGTGATACAGTTTTTCTCCATAGACAAAAAGGACAGGTTGGACAGCTGATCCAGGCCAGAGGCATCCAAACTAGACAGCTGATTCCCATCCAGACTCAGCTTACTGAGGCAGTGCAGTTTTGAAAGGCCTGAAGAAACAGACAGCATCAACAACCATTCTTTTGGTTCATATTTTATTATTCTGGTTTATCAATTGACAGTTTGACTCACCATTAAATGTGCTGATGCTGTTGTTGCTGAGGGAAAGCTCCTCAAGCTTTGTGCAGCATTCAAGACCCTCGACTTTGGAGATGTCATTATCATTAAAGGAGGCCCAGCGGAGGTTGATGAGCGTATTCAGATTGGTCAGTTTGGAAATCCTCTGGCTGTCAAAGTTCAGGGTGGTGATCTGCTTAAATTAAAAAGCCATGGACACAGAAACATGCATGAATGACCACAGATGTTAAGTTTGTAAAGCAAATAACTAACCCACATGCCTTCAGTTTACCTTTGCAGCCCAGTCTGGTTCCAGCTCAGTGTTGATGCTCCAGCTTGCAGGACTGAGTAAACACAGGAGCTGGGCTGTTGACAGCAGGCTGAGACTGCGGGGCCGGTCATCGTTAGTGCGCGAGTGAACCAGAAGAGATGCCTGAAAGCAGAATGTCAGCAGGTCTGATAGAATTACAGTGAACCCTGGAGAAAACAGTTAGAATTTCATACCACTGAGTACTTAGGGAAATTAAATGATTGCTTTAAGACAACAAAACAATTCAAAATCCTTAAAAACAAAACTGTCAATGTAACACATTATACTCTAAACGCCTGAGTTTGGTAATCAGAAACAACATTCTTAATTTAGATGTTAAATGTTTTCTACATTTGTTCTAGCTTTGGGATCTTTGTTACACAACACCACACTCAGATCTTGACCTGGTTAATTTTGGATCCAGCAGCCATCCGAACAGCATCAGCAGCCTCCTCCTCTGCAACCATCAAATCATCCAGGTGTGTGAGGGTCGTTAGACATCCCAACATAGTCCTTCTGACTGCTTCAGGCTGCAGAAAAAGAAAAACAACATCATTTTATGTATTTCTGTTCACTATACATCTATTTTCTTGAATGGAATGAGAGGCCACACCTTGTTCCAGGGGTTGTGTCGGATGTTAAGTCTCAGTAGAGCTGGTGTGTGTTTTCTCAGCACAGCTGTATCGTCTCTGGCCTTGGTCAACTTGTTCCAGCTCACATCCAGTTGCTTGAGCTGTCCCAACCTTCTTAGCCCCTCGAGGGTCACAAGGCGATTAAAGCTGGCATCCAGAAACTCAAGGTTCGGCTGTGATTTTGGTAGCAGAGAGAATAGATGTTAAAGACTTTTCCATATATAACATAAAATTTGACAAAGGATTTTACAAATGAAATACTGCTTTCCACCGACATTAGAAAGTATGTCAAGTTAAAGCTGAATAACAAGGTTTCCCAGCATCAGTTTTACCATGTGAGAAATGTCATCCAAGCGTGTGAACTCATTGAAGCTGATGGTGAGATGCCGCAGGGATGTGAGGTGGGAAATCTCCTTTATTTTACTCAGGCTGTTGCCATGAAGATTCAGCACCTGGAGGTTTAATACAATAAGAACAGTCCGTTGTTCGTGTTTGAAACGGCTACAGAATCATCTCCTCGATTACAAAGCCACAGTACTTACTGTAATCTGACTAAGGACATTGGCTCTGGCTACATTGAGCAGAATTTTGTCATTCAAGCTTAATAACTTAGGCTGTGGCTTTAGCATTGGTTCCATGTTGAGGGCTTCCTTGTCCAGGATGATATCGTTGGAGGGAGTACCATGAGCTCCTGTGATATGGCCTGGCAAAGGATGTTCTGCATCCTAATAACAACATCAGAAGTTAAAAGATTGCTTCGTAATGATCTACTTGTAGTGCTTATAAAAAAAAAGAATAAAATAATGTTAGGACTGAGAGGAGATCTGAAAAACAAGGCTGAACATGATCACAACCATGTCATGCTACTTTGGTTTTAGCTCAAGTTAAAAGTCTGACAAATTTGCTGTCAAATTTGGCTGCAAACAGAAAGTTGATTTGCAACAGCATGAAAATATTCCAGAGTATTAACTTACCCCAGTGACATATTCAAAATACATGATGTACTCAGGCAGAATGAGCTCATGGTCAAACATAAACCATTGTCTTCTTCGGGGACTGCACTCAGGTCCAGTGTGTGTTTTTGAAGAGAGAGGCGTCTCTTCAGCAAAAACATGCAAAGATGCAATGACATTGTTAAAATACAGACTGATTAAAACTGTTTTCTTGCCTTATCTGGCAGCACATACCGCCACTTGTTGCAGCTCTTTGCTTTGTGTCCATATTGCGATAAACTGAGTACACTTTGGAATAACTGCTTCTGTCCGCTGATTCTCCCTCTCTGATGGGCATGCTGTGGCCCACAAATACTTTGGAGACAATTATCTGACCTGTGGAGAAAAAAATAGGCACTGACTGTTAAACAACAGTCATAATTTAGACTAGAGCAAAATAAAGACTAACAATGAGCAAATGAAACTCACCATGTCTAAAAGGGATTGTATCTGGACTGTGCTTGGTCTCGCCTTGGCTGGCTCGGCGAACAGCATGTTCAATTCTGGGCTGTTCAGTCACAATCAGGCTGTTGGACAAAGGTATGGCACCCTCGATCTCCAAGGGCTAGTTGTAATAGTCAGCATGGTTTAGGGTTTGTGGGAAATAAAGAACAAAAATTACAGATTCATTTTGAGAGAGGCATCAAAGCGAAATAAGTTCTTGGTTACTTGCCTGATAATTATGAAACTGTCAAGTCTTGAAACAGACATTTAGGAAGTCAATAAGTAAACCTACCTTATTTGGTTGGGTTGTTTTAAATCCTTCCTCTATAATGCTCAAAATGTCTTCCCTCTCATTATTTCCTTCAGGATCAGCTGCGTAGAACAAGTGCTCCAGTTGACGCCTGTAATTCTTTCTTGAAGTAAAAATTCAACGTAATGAAAAAAGACAGTCAATAATCATTTATAAATGCTTGCTAGTTAACTATACAAACAAAAATACTATCCATTTTCATTATAAACTAGTTTAACTTACTGTGAAAAGGTAGCAGACTCCTCACTGGTTAGTAAGTTGTGAAATCTGTCCTCAAAGCGAAGCTTCAGAGCACTGTTGTGGATGCGGATAACTTTAGTGATCTTAATACCAGTGACGCCGTGATTCTTGAAGTCTGGATGAGAGAAGCGTGACAGCAGGAGGTCGCAGCAGGAAGTAAACCTGTCAGGCACACAAGATTAAAACTATGAGTCATAAAAAGTCCTCTGTAATTGGAAATTGAATGATGGTTGTATTTGTATTATATGATGTGAAGTATTTACCAAGGGTCTGCAGAGCAGCCCTCTTCCAAACGAATATTTCCAACACTTTCTAACTCCATTAACAGAAACTGGACACTATATTCCATCATGAATGTGGCTTGGGACATATCTCGCTGGGACCAGGCCTCAATCCTGAATATGGGTAAGGAATATTACTTTAAAGGGCTGTTTGTTGAATCAGATGCTACAATGCTGTAGGAGTATGAAACACGTTAAGCTCTTGTCTGCTACATATTCAATTATACAGACTCATCCATTCTCCTTGTCCATAGCATCAGTCTCTCCCGTAGTGCTTCAATCTTGTGCAGTATTTTGCACTCCATAGCAGAATCATGACTGATGTTGGTGGGTGAGTCGCTTCTGTCAGGTAAACCTTTAACCTGGAGGGATGATTCGTCCTTTAACGTGCCGGCAGACTCTTTACGACCAGTCGGCACCTTGGAGAGCTCCCGTTCAAGCTAGGTGGGCAGAAAAATGAAAACAGCTCTCCTCACCTTGTACAATATCAAACACCTTGTTACAAACGTTGGTTACAGCTGCTAACACAGTTTAAGGACTGTATTTACATTTTTCAGGGAATGGTTGATTGTTCTGATGCACTCTTCAGGTAACTGTAACATAGTTTTCTTCCTCTCCATCAAACTCAGTTGAGACTCTGCCAGGTTTCTCTGAGCAGTACGGACACGCATGTTGTAGTACATCGTTTTCTTCATTACTGTGGACTAAAAAACAGAAATAAAAATCATAGATGCCACAAATAACCTCTAAGAAAATGCTTACTTTACGTACTGCATGGGGTCAAATTCTGAATTTAAGAAATGTTAATTAAAGTCTGTCTTATTTTAAAATATGTCGAAAGGAAGAATAAAGCAGAACAAATGTGTTTTTTCTTCTAATGCTAGCTAAAAAAAAAACAAGTAATTGAAATGCATTAATCTAAATAAATCAAGTTCATTTAATTCTTTTAAATCACAAAGCAGAGATCTGATGTACTCAATTAGTGCAACTCAAGGTTTTTGCTGGTCTCCTCCATACCTCAGCTGCTTCTTTGACTTGCTGGCTTGAGACTTCGTAGGTGTCAAGTCGCTGGAGGCCTGGCATGTGGTAAAGAACATGAGTGGCATAGTTACACAGCAGACACACTGGGTTTGAGGTGGATGTCTGGTCCTTCAGTGCTAGTTCTCTCAGATCAGGGAGGCGGGCGAGCTTGGTCAGCTCCTGTTACAACAACAGAGCCCACAGAGCAGTTTGTTAATAGGCTTCATCGCAATTCTAAGACTTGAGTGTATCATAAAAATACTTCTGTTACCCAATTATGAAACATCCCACTCAGTGTTTACAGTCATCCCTGAGGTCCACATTTGATTGTTCTGCCTTGATGATTAAACTGTCAGATTCTTTTTAACTCTCTTAAAGGTTGTAAGAAGCAAGAAGCCGGATTAATCTGATCTCTTGGTAGTTGTAACTTTCTGGGGACTCTGTGCAGGGAGTGGCAATAATTGCTTTTTTTAAAGCCAAACTGGGTTAACCAAAGGTGAGAGAAGGAAAGCAGGGTTTGGACAAAAGGTTGCCTGCAGAAACATGAGCTGAGGTGTTCATCCAATCAACAGTAGAGCCACAACACTTTGTGTGTTTTGCTTAGATGACCTTGAACCAGGCATGACTCAGAGTAAAAACTCTGAATGAGTATGTCATTTAAAGTTTACATCTCAAATGTATAACTAACTAACACCAAGGAAGCTTTTTGTGCTAACTTTTTAAATAGATATAATCATAAATGTATATCATTCAATCAAGAATAACAAAAACTCAAATTCTGCCTTTTAATAACTCAGTGAAGGTCTTGTGCAGCTAACTCATTGTAGACTTGATTGGAAATTTGAACTGGCTGAGACCCTGACATTTCACAAGAATTGGGTTAGACCCTTTCTTCAGACCAAGGATTTTAATAACATTTGAGAAAATAAGCAGAAAAACATTTACAAAAGCATATTTCTGTTTTATAATCTTACCTTAAAGGAGCTGATCTTGTTCCCAGAGAGATTAAGATTCTGGAGGCAGTCATTATGGTCAAGGCCATGCCCTTAAATTAAGTTATTATAAAAGATTTCATTATTATTCTATTCAGCTTGCTGCATATCAATCAAAACTGGCTCATAACAAACAGACAATTTAAAAACCTACCAATCTTTTCAATACTGTTGTCCACAAGGTTTAGCTCTTTGAGATTCTGAAGCGAGTTTAAGCCCTTTGGAGTAAAACACATGCAATTAAGACAGATTTAAAAATGATTACATTAAACATCAACTCTTTTGATGGACATGCAAACACATGTTTGGTACATGAATCCAGATATTACAATTCAAACCTGTATCTGACTTATGCAGTTATTGTTGAGCCACAGAACTTCTAAATCAACCTGCAACTGTAAGTTCTTTATTTCACAGATATGATTATCATAAAGGTAGAGTTTCTTTAGTTGCAGACATTTCTGGAGTCCTGATATTTCCTGAAAAAAAAAGAGCATTTAAAAAATTACTGAGATGTTGCATTTAATGCACTGTTAACATACATTGTGAACTGTTTTGATTAAGCTATTGGATGTTTCCAAAAAAAGTGATCTTTGCATGCAACAGAAGAGAAAGAGATGACATTGAGGTAAGCTTCAACGGTCCCTTGTTCATTCATATTTCATAAATTAATTAAGTTAATACATCGTACATGTACTTACAAGGCAAGGCATTACATGTTATTGCAGATTATCAGAACTTACTGTCAGGTTGCACTCCACTATCCAGAGTTCTTGAAGCAATGGACAGCAGTCAAGCCCTTCGATGTGTTTGATGTTCTGGCTCACTATGGTGAGCTGACACAGCCTGGGGAAGAAGTTCAGACCAGCTATACGAGGAAAACCAGAGAAAAAAATCTCCAGGGAGCTGATGCCTCTTCCTTCTTGTGCAATTTTTTCATAGGACACCCCATTAGCTATGCACTGCAGAGAGAAAAACATTTAATGTGACAGAAAAAACTTGAACAATAATACTGCTGAGTTGTCTGTTGCAGGGAGAAGCATGAAATCTCGGTATTAACTTATAAACCAAGTACATTTGCCACTCACCAGCTCTTTGACCACTTCCTCATCACCACGGTGCTTCTGTTTCTCACTTTGTATCATAATTTTGGTGTCTTAAAATATCCCCTTATAATACAAACACCATGTAGTAACCTTAAGGGCATGGAAACTAATTTAGGTTATTAAGTAAACCCTAAATGTTGCAACACATTGATGCTAATTTTGCAAGCCTCTTAAATTATGCTACCAGCTGGCTAACATAAGGTGCAGGTTTTCTGATGTTTTAAGCTGAAGTGCCAAGAAAGTTATTAACTTCAGCTGAAGCGTCCATGGCATGTACATTTACGCCGTTTTGCACTACAAATTACTTAATACCGGCGGACTTGTTCGGCTCTGTTGTAAACCGTGAAGCTAATTCAAGTTCAGCAATGTTTGGCATCAGTGTGTGTCCGGTATCCATTCACAAGCGCCGTCTGGTTGCTAAGGAGCCATGTTGAAACGTTTGCAGCACTGTTGATACTTTGAGCTGCCACACGGGGGCGCTACACTGCAATGTTATTCTCACTGTACACAGGTTACTGTTGTGCTGTTTTAGGACCACATTTATAGTAAATAACACTCTAAAATTGTATTTACTCTTACTACCCACCTTTAGTGTGACTCATTGGTGTTGAAGTACAGTACAGCTGATGCTAGGATACTCTATCCCCACAGCAGCCCATCCAATTCACTGACTTCCTCCTGCATGTGAAGTCACCATAGGCGATTCAAGGATCAGATGTTTAGGGGTGCTCAGCAACCAGAGAGCTGCCCAGCCGGGCAAGATGCATATTAACTGATTTGTACATTTTAATGCAATTTAATTCTCACATATGTGAAAGACAAGTATCACAGTTTTTGGGAAAGTCTGTGACTAAACCATCAAATCTGATAAAGGTTATTTAAATGCTGAGCCACAGCAAAAGAGAAATGGATTGGAATCATAAAAGAAACATATGGTAACCCTTATTTCAGGGGAAAGACAACTCATTTTGATTCAGCAGCTCCTAAACATATACATAAACAGTATGTATGTTTCTGGAGTAAACCAGCCCCCTTTAGTGAGTACCAAAATTACCAAAAATTGACATTGGAGTTATTTTTTTAACTGTCATTTTAAATGCAATGCACAACATGTAAAACACATTAATATAAATTGACTTTTTCAATGTTTTTCTCTGCCTTTTTCCTCTTTGTCTGTATTATATAATTTGCTAAGTTTTGCGTGCCATTATTCTCTGTTTGTTTTCTTATTTGGTTCTTCCTGATCTTGCACTCTCTCCTCTCCTTCCCCATTTTCATCTCTCAATAAAATAATATACAAATAGATTGTATTAAACTAGATGAAAAATTATATAAAAATTAAAAGGAAATACAGTAAAAAAAAAAAAAATCTCTTAAATTTTAGGGCTGCTGGGACTCAATTTAGGGTGCTTCAGCATCTCCAAAAATGGGTTATGGAAGTCACAGTCACCAATTTCACCTCATTAAACACATTTTCTCTTGTCATTCACACCCGTCAATGTCAAACACCTTTAATCTGACTTCATTTGTACGCAGAAAATGCCTTTCATATTTGAATCTGCCCCAAATAAAAATTCCAACCCTGAGCCTCACGGACACAATGCGGGGGCATGTGCATAACTTTGTGACTGGGGTGGCCCAACTGAGGCTCTCACATAGGCAGGGGTGGCCAGGGCATTTACAAATAAATAACATTTGCCCTTTCTGTCTTCACAACTTTCATTAAAGTATTTAACAGTTGTTATTTTCTTTTGACTTAAAAAAAAAAGAAAAAGAAAAAATTAAGGTCATCAAAATTAGGAAAGCCCCTGTAAAGGGAGGATGCAACAGTTTGTTATTTTAAGAGCTTGCTAAATGTATTTATTTATCCCGGGGGAAATTCAGTTGTTACAGAATGTTCTTATTCACAGTATGAAAAAGTCAAAATATGAATAGAAAGAAGTAATAAAATAAGATATAAATACGAATTAAATAATATAAATTGGATTAATAATAAGTATAGAAACGCAGAATAGTTACAGTTTGCTATGTACAAAAGCGCTGGGAATGAAAGTATTATATACAGGATGTTGAAGTGGCAGGGATATTGCACAGTGTATTGCACAGAGTACAGAATATAGTTCAGTCATCAGAGGGAGGAGTTGTACAGTCTGATGTCCACAGACAAGAATGAAATCCTGTGGCGTTCTGTGGTGCATTTAGGGGGGATCAGTCTTGCGCTGAATGTGCTCCTGTGATTCAACAGCACGTTGTAGAGAGGGTGGTAGATGGCCCAACTGAGGCTCTCACATAGGCAGGGGTGGCCAGGGCATTTACAAATAAATAACATTTGCCCTTTCTGTCTTCACAACTTTCATTGAAGTATTTAACAGTTGTTATATTCCTTTTGACTTAAAAAAAAAAAAAGAAAAGAAAAAACATGACAAAGTGGCATAAATCTTCTAAGCTTAATTCTTTAAGAACTTACAAAAGATGTTTTTTCAAAGTCACATTTGAGGGCACTAATAAAGAAATCTATTGTCAGCCTTTTAACTCATCCCAAATTATAGCTTTTAATAGAAACCCCACCTCTGACAAGGCAAACAGGGGCAATCGGATTTCAAGGGGTGCCAGTGCCACCCTTGGCCACCCCTCTGGACACGCCACTGGGTAGACTTCCATGTGAGAGGAGAATACGTTTTTAAGCAACCTAACACATTTCTCTGTCATCGCCCCCGTCAATGTCAAACACCTTTAATCTGACTTCATTTGTACGCAGAAAATGCCTTTCATATTTTCACATTTGAATCTGCCCCAAATAAAAGTGCCAACCCTGAGCCTCACGGACACCATGACGTCAGCGTTGGAGCAGTGAACTAAAACAATCAACCTCACTCCTCTCCTCCTCTTCCTCCTCTCCTCCTCCTCCTCTCCTCCTGCTCCCCGACCGACCGACCGAGCGACGGACCGCCTCATCTGTGGCGTCCACAAACCCAGGCTCAGTCCACAGAAAGCCCGTGAAGAGAAGCTGCATTGTTTGCACCAGTTTCCGCTCATCTACAGTCTGCTCCTGGTGCACGATTAGAGAAGAGGAAGAAGAAGAAGAAGAAGCCTGGTAGTCGTTAAATCTGTCCGATAACAGGAGAAAAAGCATGTCTGCTAAGCCCGGTGAGGAGCTAGGCTCGGAGGGGAGGTGGTTTGGGGATGACTATGAAAGGAATGGCCTGTTTGGGAACACACCGACCCGGTTCGACGAGCGACGTGATGATATGAAGCCGAGAGGCGGCGAGGTGGCGGAGGACGACCTGGATCAACAATTTCATCATTTTCAGGACGACGGGAAAAGGCCTCCCGTTGCTATGGAAACTGCATCTACAGGTACCACACTTTAGGCTTGATGATTTGCTATTTATTTAGTATTTATTTATTTATTTGCTGTCTGTATCAACACAACAACAACATCTGCGTTCAGGTGTAAATACAGTGGAGCGTGAGAGACGCAGCAGAGTCGATCTGTCTCAGAGTCTGCGGCCTGTCTGTCTCTCTCTGTTTAAACTTCTCACTGGAGCAAAATAACAGCCAGCAACTTCAATGTGATGATAGTAGATCAGGTGTCACAACACTGATGCTGCAGACGACTGGACTGAAACAGACGTCTTCATAGCTTCTGCCAATAATTGTTATGAAACATCAAATATGATGTCAGAATCAGAATCAGAAATACTTTTTTATTTTTAATTTAGATTAGATTAGAATTGTTTTTATGTGGAAAATTGTCTTTGGCTTCACACAGACAAACAGACAATACAACATTTGAGAGAGCTTGGGGTTCTTCCTATACAAGGATGGCCAGCAGAATTCCTTAAAGGAGCCGATATAAAATATAAAACATGCATATAGCCTATATGTACCTACACATACACGTACACATACATAAAGATACACATGTATATATACATACACACATACACATGCATGCACATAGACACATGTGCACACATACACATCCTACAATTAAGGTCATCAAAATTAGGAAAGCCCCTTTAAAGGGAGGATGCAACAGTTTGTTATTTTAAGAGCTTGCTAAATGTATTTATTTATCCCGGGGGAAATTCAGTTGTTACAGAATGCTCTTATTCACAGTATGAAAAAGTCAAAATATTAATAGAAAGAAGGAATAAAATAAGATATAAATACGAATGAAATAATATAAATTGGATTAATAATAAGTATAGAAACGCAGAATAGTTACAGTTTGCTATGTACAACAGCGCTGGGAATGAAAGTATTATATACAGGATGTTGAAGTGGCAGGGATATTGCACAGTGCATTGCACAGAGTACAGAATATAGTTCAGTCATCAGAGGGAGGAGTTGTACAGTCTGATGTCCACAGACAAGAATGAAATCCTGTGGCGTTCTGTGGTGCATTTAGGGGGGATCAGTCTTGCGCTAAATGTGCTCCTGTGATTCAACAGCACGTTGTAGAGAGGTTGGCAGATGTTGTCCATGATGCTGTGGAGCTTTGACAGAGTCCTCCTCTCTGTCACCACTGTCAGAGAGTCAAGTTCCACCCCGACAACATCACTGGCCTTACGGATCAGTTGTTGTTTATGTATGTTTTCTACTGTAGCTTCAGGTTGATGTTTGAGTCTGTCGGGAAGGTTCAGATGGTGGAAAGTAAACATAAGCAAACAGCCTGTTGATCTTTGAAATGTTTATGAACACTTGTATTATATGCTGCCTGTTTCTGTGATATAATGCCAACACATTTGACGTGACGGACCAGATGGATGATACATAGATTACAGGCCTAAGCCCCTTTGCTTTCATGACCAGTGACCGACTAAACACTATCTAAAATACAATTTTTAAACCTGATAAGTCCTGATGCAACAAGCAGCCTGCATGACTTGAAGATTCCTAAATCCCTATTGTGGTATTGCTGATTATATAGTTTGTTATTGGTTGCAGCAGGCAGTGTTTTTGTGGGAGCATCACGCAGACCTCAGTCACTCTCTTCAGCAAGGCTCTCTCGTGCTGCTATTTTTAATCCAGAAGGAGCAGGGCTCACTATTCGCTGGGTGAGCAAAACTAGAACCATGCACTTTCATTCAAGAATTCACTGAAAAATTCATGAGATGATGTTTTTAAAAAAACGCTGCCTAGTTTCCTCTTTTCGCTGTTCAGGCCTTTCGTTTCTCTGGCTGCTGCTGCTGCTGCTGGTCAAAACAGTTTTTTAGAATCCATTAACAACAAAAGCATTACAGAATGCTTCAATTGAATTTGCAATCCTTTGAGACGCATCATTTGGCACGGATGTAGAACTTAAACAATCGAAGAAAAAAAGGAACTCACTGGAACATTTATAGAACGTACGAAGCTGAAAAATCATCCCCTGTGAGCAGACTGAGTCTCAAATATGTGTGTACTAGCAGCTCAATATTTGTTTTTCTTTATTCAAAAACAAACAAAGCATAAGTTCTATTTTCAAAACAGTGTGCCAGACAAGCTCTCACTTGTGTAGGCGCAGACACGCACATAAACACATTCACACAGACTGTCCTCGATTCCTAAAAATGAAGGAATGACTGTCTGTTATTGCTGTGACTACCACCGAGCTGTGTCCGCGCCAGTGAAGTAATCTGCTGTGTCCCTTATCTTCTTGGTTGGAGCAGTGCAGATCTCATCATGTCAAACAAAGCAGAGAGGACATTTTCCTCTCGACCAGACATGTTATAGTCCATTTGGATCTTTGTCAAATACTTCGCCTCTTAAGCAAACTCTCCTCCTCTTCTGCTTTGCTGGTGGGAAATCCCAAAATAACATTTCATGTTTTGAAACTTAGATTATTTTTATGTTACTGAGGCCAGAGAAGGCATTTGGCCTTGAAAGAGTATGAGCTGTGAAAAAGTATCTGTCCAAGACGTCTAGAATTGCCTCGCCAGGTAATCGATCCATGCCTGTCTTAAATCTTGTTCACAACAGTGATCTACCCACAGGACACCGATAATGCTGATTCCAGATGTATTAAATTACCACAGGCTTTGGATCACACACAGTACAGTGCAGTCTCTTTTATCTTCAAAACTTTCACATCCTGTCGAGGTTTTAAAGAGATGTGGGAGAGAAAGTTTGTGGGAGATATTGCTGCATCATGACCAGGTCTGTGAGTGCTGTGAAAATCCCACAGTCATGTTTGTTTTTAGCACATGGCGTGTCAGAAAGCCTCACTTGCTCTCATGCATTGAATGAAACAGCTGAGTGCATATTACAGACAAACAGGGACACCTCACTTTTACATCTTTTTTTTTCAAAAGGTTTGTGGCTCCTTCAAGTGCATTATAACGATCACTTTCTCACGTCCTTGACAGGTGGATTAGACTGGAGCCTCTCCTCAGTGACGGGGATGAGACAGCATATGTCTGGCTGGGTCTCTTCCGTATCTTTCAGATAGGGAAAGCACTTAGTGGACGGCACTGGACTGCATAAGCTAGCACAGTGCATTTGTGCCTTTAGCTGTTGAGAGCTCTGCTCCTGTTCCCAGGGGGAGCGAGCAGTGCTCCGTCTTTTCAGAGTAGACGATAAAGATGCAAGATAATACAGTGGTGGAAGAGGAGGAGGAGGAGGAGGAGGGGGGAGCTTAATGGCTAAAGAGGCGAGGCTGTGACAAGAAGGCTGACAGTTCAAACATCTGTGACTGTCAGGGAAAAACTGGAAACATAAAGAACTATCCCTCACAGACATCTTGACTGTCAGTGGTCAGCAGCTTGCAGGTGAACCTCTGTTTACTTGTGGTTAAAGATGTATTCTCCAGTACCTTACATAATTAAAAAAGGCTACAGGTGTGTACAATATGTCAGAGGTTGTCTTGTCTCTTGAATAATGTGGCCTAAGCGCTCATCCTGCCAGATCTCTTATCTAATTCATCAGTCTCCCAGACCAATTAGCTAAAAGGACAGATAGGCGCAGGACAGGCCAAGCCCTGAGAGCTGCACTGCAGGGGACAATAACAAAAACAAAACAGTCCTGCCATCATTATGTCAATAAGTCATATTTCCTGATGTCCTTTGATCCCCTGTGTTTACCCTGAAAACAAATAAAAGCCAGCATGTGAAATATGATGCTTTGATCCTCCTGCCTCGGTCCAGCTCTGTAGCCTGAGGGTCTAAATTAATCCCTGAGCAGAGTGCAAAAAACCTGCTCATGGGATTAGAGCCACTATCAGACAGACACTTATTAACAGACTAGTCCATCTTATGTTTTGTGTTGGTTATAATATCCTGCTTCCTCCAGCCTGCGTCAGTTCTCTTCTATGCCAAATTGTATTTGTACTATGAAAGTGATACATCAATCCAAAGTCACACTGATTTGACAGCTTTGACCCAAAGCAGACAGCACACTCTGTCTGGATCCTCCCACATCCTCTTCATTCATCCATAAAAGCTCTATCCAGGCAAGGAAAACAGGATCAATACAGAGCACAGGTAATCTATGTGCAACTGCTTCAGAATCTAAATGGGGACAGATTAGCTTTTACTTCAACTGGTGCTACATTGACTCATCTCTGACAAAGGCTGCTGGAACAACATCCGTCCAGTTTAGTCTTCAGTGTAGACTGATGGTTCTTACTCAAATTGTAGTTCTCATCATGTTGAATCAATTCAACTCTGAGCAGCTGAACCCCTCCGCACAGCTGTTCCCCTATCGACCTCTGCGAGTAGTTTGGTTGTATCTCAGCCCTTAGTAGACTGTCGGGGGAACTTCAATTTTTATTCTTCCTCTTAAGCAATTAAAGCATGATAGCTAAAGATGAGTATTCATGAATTTAATTCAGCAAAGAATATTTTAGTAATACATGATAAAAAATAAGCAACATAAAGCTGTGAAAGCAAGAGAATACTAAGACTCCAAGCTGAAACAAACATGGCAGGTATTTTTAAATATAAATTTAATATTCTTTAATATGAAAATCATAATAGCTATTATAAAAAAGGCTATTCAAGTTTGTCATTTACTAATTTGTATTGTCAGCATCAATTTGATACTTTAAATGGAGATTCATTATCCTGAATTATTCAGCTTCATCCAAAACATTTGGCCTTTTCCAACATGCATTACAGAACACTAGTGTTTATTAAGCAGTAACCAAAACAATATATTTTCATGTCATATATTCAATTAAAGGTTAAAGCTGATATGTTGTTTATGTCATCTTCAGGGCTTCTCCTAAGAGCTCTAAAAGCCTCATAATATCTGAAAGCCATTGCAGCCTTTTTGTGCCACCCATTCTGTTATTTGTCTCTTTTTTTCTCAGGGGGTTAAATTAAAATGCTAGAGCATATTATTTAACGTCAAAGGCACAGATCGCCCTGAAAGAGGAGAGCAGTAAGCGTGCTGATGGATTGTTTTCCCCAAGGTCATGGCATGAAAGATAACTCCTGAAAGGTAACACTGCACAGTCCAGAGGGTTACAGATGGAGTGAATGTTACATAGCAGCAGATAAACAGATGTTTCATTGAAAAGCTGAATGGCCAATAGGCTGCATATCTGCTGTCTCAGCAATGAACTCTTAGCCTACAAAAAACACGATGTTTCAAGACTCCCAAACATAGTTGCTACTTTGCTTTCTCACCTTATCTACCTAAACTGACTCAACAGAACACAGGCGTTATCTGCTAAATTTAGGATCCGTTATCTTCGGGCCCTAAGATGGCACTGCATTAAAAGTAGACATGATTCTGAAGTGGAAATCACTGCAGGGGCTCCAAATCACTTCAAATAACCAATGTCTGTGACCACAGGTAGTCCCTGCAGCCACAAATGCAGTTTAAACTGTGCCATTCAAATAGGAAACCCTATATAAACATAATCCAGAAGCGCTGGTGACTTCATGAAGTCTGAGGCTGTTTGAGATGGACTGAAGCAGAGTGGAACACTTCCCTGTTGGTTCATGAATCAAAATTTGACATTCTTTTTGGAAATGATGGACATCATATCCTCAGTTCTAAAGAGGAGAGGGCTTGTTATCAGTGCACAGTTCAAAACCCAGCATCTGTGATGTTATGGAGATGCATAGGTGCACATGGCGTGGGTAGCTTACACATTTGGGTGTGTGCTCTTTTTTTTTTTTAGGTTTGAGGACCAGTTTCAGTTGGGACATTGTTCCATCAGTTTTAATGTGGGAAATCAGGTCTTAACTCCCAAACAGCCCTTTTAAAAGCACTGTTTAGAGCTAACAACTGGTTTCTGAGGAGTCATTCTGATATGCAAATACAGAGAATTACCTTTGAGCAACATGCAAATAAAAACAGAATCCTGGGATATCTTTAAAAATGGGTGCCTAAATCAAAACCAGTGCAGATTAGACAATGATTGCATAATAATGTCTATAAAAGCATTAGCAGTTAAAATGAATGAAATTAAATCTCATGAGTAATTGATTTCTGCTTAAAGAGTGAGCTGATGAATGTCCACTAAATAATTCAGGATAGAAGCAGCAGACACTCACAGCACTTCCTAAGATGGATATTTTTGTACATCCTTGGTTAAGTGTTTTCAAGGCAGTAAACCCTGTTTGAACAAAGTCCCTCATGCAGCTCAGTAAGCCCCTCATTTCAAAGTGGTAATATATTCATTTTGCACGCCAGGCTCTTTTGATATTGTCTGTGCTCACATATTTTAGTCCACAGCCTAATAATTATGTGCCCATGCCTGGACGTAGCACAGAATGTCAGGCTGCATTAGCTTAGGAGCTGCACTGGCTGCACAGAGGACAACAAAAGGACTGCCCCTTCACAGCACATCCACCAGGACTTATTTATTTAACTGCACCAGCCTTTCAGTGACATGATTATGTTGTGTGGCTACACTGTGAGCTGAGAATTCCTCTGTTGTCACGTCCAATCCCATCTGGCTGCAGCAAAGCATTTGTTTCAGCCTCATGGGGTTTTTCCCGTGTCTGGCTGCTACAACATATCAGCAGACTCAAAATGCCCCCGATATCAACGCACCAACTCTGTCAAGTTCCTGCTCAGAGCGGCCATCCTTTTACTGTTGCAGATGTCTTATGCAACGGTGGGAGAGTTTATTTGAGTTATGTAGAACTGGTTGATAAAGAGGGAGGGGGAGTGTTGCCTACCGTCAACAGGATTACTGGCAGTTCAAAGCCTCAGAGATCACCTCTCTTCACAGTTTGTAGTGGCCCTGAGTGCCTCCCACATCTGCACAGTACGTATTGGTACAGTTAGTGTTAGATTATGGTGGTGTTGCCAGGGTGATGGCTGTTGGGACCTATACGATGGTAGTACACTAAGAGGATTATACATTGCTTGTCTTTAGCAGCACATCAAGGGCATTTATACTGTCTCTCTGAGCTGAACTTGGCTCAACAGCTGTGCCCATCTATATTGCATACTTAGATCCATAGGCAGCTCTGATGTTGCTCCACAAGACATCTGAGTCTAACCCTAAATAATCCAGAGCTCAGGAACGTCTAGGCCTGCTTTGGTTTTTCTCCATGTCACGTCCCCCCTCCTCCTGCGTCCCAGCATGGGTGTGTAGTGTTTATACCATTGTGCTGCGGTATGATGTATTGTTAATGACTGGTGGAGCAGCAGTAGGGAAGGACAGCAGAAGGGAAAGGTGGTGGGGCTGTAGAGGAAGTGAAAGGAGGGACGGGACGTCCTGACCTGTTGGCTCTTGTGTCAGTCAGTCTGCATCCTCCACAGCTAACCCTGAGGCTGCTATTTTAAAACCTTCCCCCCTCATCCAGCCCAGCAGCTGGACTCAGACTATTAATAGCACCACCGCTGCCCTGGGAGAAGCAAGGCTGAAGAGCGGGAGGAGCTCAGTATGTGAAAGTACGAACTCTAACTTGTATACAAAATAACAAAAATATAGGCATCAGAAACATGGGGATGTATGACGATCAGGGACTGTGTTATTGCATCAACATGAGACAGTGTCGCTTTTTTGGCTTTAGACTGAAAGTTTGACATAAAGTCAACAAATCTGAATTCTTGACTTGACCTCGACCTCTGACCAGTGGATACAAAATGACATCTCTATCTATTCTATCTCTTCCTGTTTTGCAAGTCATGTGTAATATGAGCATCGTTACATTTCCCAGCAGCACGGTAACAAATTATTCAGGGAGATGTTGAGTGTTATTTTACAGCAGCGCGCAGCGAGTCACAGCTATCACCCCCACTGTTCAAAACCTCATTGTATGACTGTAATTATCATTACTTCAGGTTTTCTTTGTGTTTAATATGAAGATGCAGAGTTTACAATATTTATTTTGTACATGAATCATTTATAACAGTTTTTGTCAGGGTAGCATAGCGTGGCTATTTAGACTCGTGGGTTGCTAGCTTGCGCATACCGTGTGTTGTTGACATCTTCTGGGTGTTGTTTTTATGACACTAATTTGTCAGAGGGGACAGTTGAATGATCAGTAATAGCAGAGCAGAGATGTGACCAGAGAAAGCCTTTTGCCTGCATGATTCAGAACAGACTCTTGTTGTGGCTCTGTGGTTTTTTGGACCTCAACAATCCCCCTTTGTCCCACACGGGTACAAGTACCCTCTGTTACTGCTGCCTCACTGATCTTCACAACTGAGCACCCAGTCTGGCTGCACCGCACTCACAGTGCCACAGCCCCTCTTCCTGGCAGCTGAAGCGTGGCCTTGTTTAACTGGATGTTTTCGTTAATCAAACAGCTCAGACACAGGATGATTAGATTTGATAGTGTGACACAGACAGCGCTGTCACTCTTCCTTATTGGTTTTGCTTTTCAAGTGTAACATCATTGAGTGACAGTTGACTCTTCCTGTCTCCCTCTGTAGATGACCCCATGTCTGGCCTGTTCAGGAAGCCAATGAATGACGATGGAGAGGTCTACACTTCCCTGCTCTCAAATCAGAGCTTCACATCTGGCCGAGAGTCCTCCTACCTGTCTGATGACCGGAAGCCCTCCTCTGGCATGGACAGCTTCTCAAGCAACACCTACAGCTTCAGCTCCAGCACCAAGATGACCTCTGACCTGATGGACGACATGCCAAAAACTCTGATGGGCTCAGACAAGACAGAATCTTACAACTACATGGACATCAGCCACGGGGATGAGAATCGTGACCGGAGCGTTGGAGCTTTGCACAGCTTGGTGGACACAGGATCTTCTGGCCTCGACTCACTGGGCAGCTACATGGATAAAACTCCTGGAAAAGTTGAGGATGATGAGGAGGAAGATGAAAACCTGGGGTCAGCTCTGGGCTCCCACTCTTTCCCCTATGTGGAGGAGCCTTCTGATGAAGAGCTGTCAGACTACCGCTCCTACAGAAACCTGGGCGGCACCCCGCAGACCGCCAGCCCAGTGAAGATCACCCTGACAGAGTCGAAGCCTCCTGCCGCCAAAGCAGAGCCGCAGAAAAACCCTTCCCCTGTCAGTGGGTCAGAGCGTGAAAATGTCCTCAGTGTGGGACAGCAGGGGGTTCCAACAGTGACGCTATCGGAGCCAGAAGACGAGAGCCCTGCTTCCACTCCCAATGTTTCCCCAACACGTACGCACAGCACACACACGCTCACACAATACATTTATGATCAGATGCATTAGAGGTTGATAAATCTGTCATGCAATATGCAATTTCATATAAGGACAATTAGCAATTCTGCCTTTAAAGTGGGGATGGACAACTTTAGCTTGTTAGTAAACTCAGCTACTTGGTATTATCATGATACTCTTCAACGCTGCAGCATCACCAAAAAACATTAGAATAAATGTCAGTGTCATGAATTAGAGAAAAACCTGTCACGTTAATCAGTCCCTCCAGGAAGTTGTGATGTTGTGAATCACCCAAAACCTTTTGTCATGCCTTTATTAAGTAGATGGGACAGTGGATAGAGTGGGGAACTGGAAAGAGAGAGTTGGGAATGGATTTACGCAGGCTGCACTCTTCGAGGACTTTAAATCCTCCCCATCCTCTGAACATGGGGTGCACGATTATGGGGTGTACACTGAGTTAAATCAAGAGGAGGTGGACTTTAACTGGGAATTCATAACAATATTTCCAAAACTCTGTCTTCTTGTGATAATCTATCCAAACATTAGGAATGTTAGGCATCCACTTTGCCACTTCCTGGTTACTTGTGTTTTGGTCGTATGCAGCACAAACATTGTATTTCATGGCAATATACTCATTCTCTCACTACTCACTGAGTAGTGTTTTACACAGATAATAAAACCTCATAACATCGCAACTTGCATAACAGCATTTGGAAAAAAGCTGCTGAGAAATCAGGCATTTTTTCAACCTCAACAATCTCAGATACGGCCCACAAAACCCTGGAGGGACTGGTTTGTATAGTTTCAGCTGTTGCCCTGCTCTACCTTGAAAAAGACTGTGTAGCATAGCAGTGGCAAAGAATATGATTCATAAACAAGCAAACAGTCTCAGTTATTTGTCAAATAAAACTAACTTTATTAATGACTACCAGTAGCATGAAGTATAATTTGCACGGGAAAGCCTTTGTGTTTTGAATTAAGCAAGGTGTGTTTATTAGTTTATGTTCAGTTTCTCTGAGGAAGGCTGTTATTTAACACTTAGAGTTTTTACGTCTAGCTGTTAACTTCATGTGCAGACATAGTATGATTAAATTTATTGTGTGAATAAAGACTTTAACGCCGATGTCTTTCTGTCTTTCTTTTTGAGCAGAAAAAGATTTCTCTTCCCGTGACATGTACAAGGCCGATGAAGTGAAGCCAGCAGCTTCCAAAAGCACTCCCAGCACAAAGGCCGGCAGCAGGGAGCACGATGGCAGCAGCGCGGAGTCTGGAGACTCAGAGATCGAGCTGGTTTCTGAAGAGCCTCCAAAGGCCAGTAGCAACCCATTCGCCCAGGCGCCTAAAAGCAAGGGCACTTCCAACCAGCCTAACAACCCCTTTGACAATCCCCCGGTCTCCAAGGGTGGTTTTGGCCTGACTGGCAACCACGCTCCACCCACAGCCTACAGCATTCTGAGGGAGGAGAGAGAGGCAGAGCTTGACAGTGATCTCTTCATTGAGTCTGCGTCTGAAGAGAGCCCAAAGAGAGAGCAGGGCTTCGGTGGCCCCAACAAGGGAGTCAGCCCTCCCTCTCCCCTGATTCCCAGTGCCATCCCTCCCCGCAGTCAGGCTGAGTCTGTGCCAGCCGAGCCCCTGATCCCAGAAAAGGTCAAGACCCCGGTGAAAACAGAGGAGGATCGCCCCAGCAAGCCGAAGCCTCCAACTGCGGCCGTGCCCCCAGAGGTTCGATCGGAGAGGCCCCAACAGGACGACATGCACAAACACACCACCGAGGGGAAAGGAGACCTTGGAAAAGCTGCTGCCTCGATCTTTCCCGAAGGCTTTGACAAACAGAAAGGTCAGTCAAAATATCCAGATTTTCTCTGAAAGAACAGTCAGTGCGTCTTTATGAAAGTAAAGTATTTTACAAAATGTGTCTGTAACTTTGCAGTTTGCAGTCATGTCACCATGTGGGCTTCTATCTTGAGTACTGGCTTTCCACAAATAGTGCTGTCATCTTGAACAGGTAGTTATGTACGTGCTGGCGTGTTCTCATAACTAAATAAAGATGCTAAGGAATCTGCTTTTCATATCAGGGTATAACTACTCCACAAAAAAAACCGAATTACAGCATACTACTCTTGAAATCCCTAACAGTGCTTGTGTTTGTTTACTTCCTGGTAGCTACACGCATGGTGTGCTTGGACATTGTTTTGTTTACAAGGTATAGAGGATTGCAGCGAGGGATGGGATGTTCCTCTGCTGAGTGTGTGTCTGTGCTGGGAGGGGTGGGAACTGCTTGTGTTAAGCTTTCCTGAGATCTGTTTCCCCCTGGTGGATGAAGTGAGAACACAAGCAGAGTGATGATGCATGGATTTGCATTCATTTGCAATTGCAAGAAGCGATTGACACTCAACAGCGTCAGTGTCTTAGCAGGAAAAATGTGTCTGTTGAGTGGGAACAGAATATCAGAGGGATAAATTGCAGATGTTGAGAATAAAAAGCTCCTCTTGCATTTTTACATCTGGCTTCTTGCATCCAGTGATTAGATAAGTCAGAAAAAGCAGCGGTGGTCAGCAGGAGTTAATGCCGTCTAAGCTGCACATTTGATGCTGGCAGGAGTATTTTGACTTCTAATGGCTGCTCTCTGTCCTTGTAAACATTGGGTTTACATAACCCTATGATGTCAAAACTGGGGCACACTCCTACTCAGGAGCTCTGAAAGGCTTCCTCTTGAATTTTGCATAGTTACAGAGCTGAAAAAAGGCACGTCTGAGAAAAAGACAGACGGACGGGTTCACTGGATCTCACAGTCTGGGATACATGCTGATTTAACAGAATGTGATGACTGATGCAGGTAAATAGTTACACATTGCACAGGTGTGATAAAAACAAACACAGATAAAAGAGGATTCCTTGCTTTGTTTACTGTAGGAAGGTTCTGGAAATGTAAAAAGCAGGTCACATCCTTCTGTTTGTCCACCACTAGAGGGCACAGTGCACCTTTGTCATCGCCGCTCTGATTAGACGAGCATAAATCGTTATCATCAGTCTGTGCACTTCCATACCAGTTGCTATGGCAACAGTGATAGGGGAGTGTTTCGGTCTGGTTCAAAGAAAACCTGTTTTTGCCTTCCACTTGGTGGATTTTGGCTCTCAAGTCTGTCACTGCTGCAGCGAGCAGAAGGTGTGAGGTGTGGCTGTCTGCAGGGGGGGCGGGGGGCACAGGGGGGGACAGGACCATCGGCTTTGATGGGATTAAAACAATTTCTCTGCTCAGTGCTGACACCACAGTGACGCTGCTGTTTTCCCCTCAAGCATCCTACATCACTCTTTAAGTTTCTTTTTCCCTCTCTGATCAGACACAATGTGAGAAGGAATCATGAAGCGGAGACACAACCTGAGGCGCTAAGCAAGGAGCATTATGCTGTAAACGCACAGGGTCCCCCTGTTATGAATTATTTAAGAGTGGGCACTTTGCTTCTTCAATTATCAGTGAGTCATAGTGAAAGCAGCTATTTGGATCTCTAGCTTCAACCTTAAATATTGTGCTGTGCAAATAAAGAACAGACCTGGATGTTTGCCACATCTCTCCTGAGCAGCATGGTCTCAAGTCCAGCCGTTTTCAGTGCTCACAATATTTCTGCTGCATCCTGTCAGTTGTTTAACACAGCATCAGACATTTAAAATACATACTGTATCTCTTAGAGTAAACAGAATGAAAACATGTAGGGTAAAATTAGCCTGTATTGCTAGTTTTGGTTAATATGGTTCTATAACACTGATGAGAAACTAACCAGCTCAGATATAAACCTGAGAGTTGTGCTGGATAATATGTGACAGTGCTTTAATGTTTCTTCAAAAGCATGTGTAGGACCCTCCAACTGTTTGAACCCTGTTATTGTGCTCTGAGGCAGTCTAGGCTTTTCTTGTGAAAACTGGTGTACCCTCCCTTTACACAAAAAAAAAAAGCTTCCAACAATCACCACCCACCCTCTCATCCCTTAGGCTCTTAATCATAGCACGGATGGTTTGCTGCAGCAGCAACCGTGGTATGGTGTTTACAATTTGACCCCCTCTCCCCCTCCCCCCAGCACACGCACGCACGCACAGACACACACATACGCACTTTCCTCACTCGTTGTGTTCTAGCCAGAGCCGCTCCACAGCATCAGTCTGTGTGCTCCGCGAGCCGGCAGCACCTTGGAAACCTTTTTTTTCCTCCCTCCCTCCCTTCCTCCCTCTTCGTCATCTCTGCATCCTTTTTCGACCATTCATGCCTTTCTGGGATGAGTGAGTGAGTGAGTTGGTGCGACGAAAAAGAGGGACACAAAGAAGAAAAAGGAGACCATAAAGAGAAAGAAAGAGAACAGGGACGTAACTGATCACCAGCATGCAGGCCACTGCAGACGTGAGCAAGAAGGAAGTCTCCTGGAGCAGCTGGAAGGGCCAGGGTACTGATGTTTACAGTGATTTACTCCTCGCTGGGTCTGTGGTTTGTGGCTGTGAGAGATGGACTGTTAGCGCTGCATGTTGGATAAACAGTCATGTCACTGTAGATGTGTATCCTTGAATTGTGTATGTGGGCTACGCATGTGTATTTGTATCATCTAAGTGTTAAGGGGGATCAAACAGCGCTGTTTACCTGCGACTCCTTTCACATGGACACGCCCTGATGACAGATGCTTTCTACTGCATGTGTGTGCGCCCCGAAAACACAAAGAGAGGGGGTGACAGACGCTGGTGGGTGTTCTGGATAACAAGCTCATACACACAGTGTGCATGTTAATATGGATGGCAGTGTTGTGCTGTGGACTAAAGCGTGCCGATGTTTTGCCCTCCCCATTTTGTAAGAGTGTAGGGGAGCATTTTAGACATGGCGTATGCTCTGTTTTTGTGTTAGCGAGGCAGTCCGAGCATCCGGACAGCACTGACAGACTGTCTCCATAGTAACCAGGGCACACCCATCCTGATTACATCAGCCCTATCTCTCCGGCTGCCATGGCACCTCGCAGAGACTGGGCCGGAGGAGAGCAAACCTCCGTCTGTCTGTTTCCGTAGCGTGGAGGGCTTGAAGGAAAACGTCCAGGAGAGAAAATGGCGTCCCTTTCCTCCACAGTAGTCGTGTTCTTTTATATCTGACATCTCTGGAGAAGCGGCTCAGGAATGACAGGGCAAATGGAATCTGTCTATTGTGTCCACACAGAGGCCATCACTGTCACTGACTGCAGATGTCAGACCCCCCATCTGCCATCATTGTACCGAGTCATTATTGATTTAATGTAGCTGGAATGAATGTCAGTGACTGTAACACAAGAGCCAAATCCGTCCATGACTTTAGGCGTGTATCAAATTTAGCTGACAGAGTAACAGCAGAGGATGAAACTGATCAGATTCATTCTGCAGGTGAATGTTTCCTGTCAGCTTATTCCATGTGTTTGAATGTTAAGTCTTTGAATGTTTACGGCACTAATTACAAAACTACATTGAACTGATTAAAAGAAACCAGGATGTAAATGATCCAAAACTGGGTCATCTGCACTCTCAGGGCTTCAGATGACACACATGCATGCTCCAGGTCAGAAATTACTACAACACTACGACATACACCTGTGGCTTCTAATCCAGTAATCTCCTTTCTAGATGTATGATGTAATGTTTCACAGAAAAGAAAACAGGACGGAAAGCAGCTACAGAGCCAGGCTTATAAGATTCATTTACAAGTTTCTGAAAGACTAGAGGGGTAGAAAAAACGTTCTGCACTTTGGGGTGGACTCAATCTAATTGGCTGTTGTATCACATCATTATTACATCCTTTTTTAAACATGAAGCTGTGATATCGTTCAGAAAAAGAGATGTTTGACCTCACACAGTTTATTCACTTGGTAAAGGGGATTTTGAAGCATCAAATAAGTTTAAAGGAGAGTCAAACTTTACAGCAAAGTTGGTTGAATGATTCAATCCTTTTCAGTATTTCAGCCTACGTCTGAGACTCAAGTCCTGAATCTCGTCTTCTGGCAGCCGAAGTCCCTTTGCATGTTTCGCTCACTCCGGCTGACGGCTTGTTTGAGGCCACAAGGATGTCTTCAGTGATTTAATGAGGTCAGGCTAAACTAGTTTCACTACAGCAGAGGGGGAGGGAGAATCATATTATTGTCACTTGTGTTAATCGCTTGCTCTGGTTTTTTTCTGGCGTACGTGTTGAATATCAGAGTTCACAATCATCGACACACAGAGTCAGGCAGGCTTGGTTTGTACTTCCTGTTGTGGGATGTAACATCCTGTGTATCTCATATTGTATCCTCAACCATAATTAAGGGTTGTCTGTTTAAGATTAACTGTTCTACACATTTGAAGCATGCCTCACTGTGAACATAAGGTTAACTTAATTTTAAACTGTTGATGTGTAAACCCCTTTTTTTTCAAATTAAGAACCAGGAGCTGTAACGTACACATTTGTTTTATTCTTTTTATCCGTCTGACGTTAGAGAGAAGTTTGTTGAAAACCTTTGTTGAAGTTTGTGTCGTTAAAATACTAATTTGCATCTATTCGCTTCTTACACACAGTCTGTTACTTCCTAGACACAGACTAGACGAGTAACATGCGTTGAGTAAGACCTGCCTTTGTCCCTTTGTGCTCCCCAATAAAGGGAGCGGCTGTCTCCGTAAGTCGGGGTGTGGAGGAGACACATTATGTTCCACTGATTCCCCAGATTCAGAGCAAATGAATCTCTCTCTGTTCCCAGAGGAACGCTCTTTACCCTCCCTCCCTCCCTCCCTCGGCCCCTCCCTTCCTCCCTCTCTCCATCTCTCAGCGAGTGGTGGGGATAAAATGGAGCATGGTAACTATGGTAACTGCATCAGGCAGGTGCTCAGCAGATCCTTGCTTCGAAGCGTTGGAGCAGTAGAAAATTGATTTTCTACTACAGTTTGACGTCGTAGTGGTTGTCTTACCTTTAGCTACTGTCGTCACATGATGCATTCTTTATGCATCAGGGTTCTGGTTTCATTTCCCACTTTTCATACGCCGTCTTTTATTTTAGTCGCTGCATGGCGGTCTTTGTTTCGTGCCAGCAGGGCTGCGCTTAAAAGCCTCAGCATAAAAGATCTCACAGAGAGAGCATTTGTATGTGTGTTTTAGTCTGTGTGTGTGTGTGTGTGTGTGTGTGTGTGTGTGTGTGTGTGTGGTGGATTGCAATGTGATTCTTTGGCAACCGCACCCCATAGACGTCCCCCCTCCCCTACCCTTCCTCCGTCCCCCTGCGCAGGCAGATGCTGATTTGCTGGTGTGGCTGTGGCCCCTCCCCTCCTATGCAGGGGGGGGACTCCCCCTTCAGTGCTCTCCTTTTGTCCGTGGATAAAGCAGCTGCCTCTTTCCCTGTTCAGCCATGGGAGCCGCAGGTCAGTACATGCTTCTACTGCACTAGCTAATGCTTTCCAGTCTGCCTGCAGCCTGTGCAGCACATCACAAGGCACAGTCACTGTCGCTGGACAACACCTGTCTGTAGCAGAACTGAGTGTTGGAGTGTCTGTGTGCTGAGACAGCTGCTGTGTATGCTACCTGCGCCTGTGTGTGTGTGTGTGTGTGTGTGTGTGTGTGTGTGTGTGTGTGTGTGTGTGCGTGTGCGTGTGTGTGTATGTATGTGTGTGTATGTGTGTGTGTGTGTGAGCATCTTCATTTAAACTAGAAGCCACATGGAGAGTTTGTCATCAGTGGCAGGAAAAAATGGCTTCTGTGGGGAGTGGTGCATGAACAGCAGCTGGCACATGGATCCTGTTCTCATTGTTCTGAATGAGAAGTGTCTTTGATTTGACAGTTGGGAGGAGCAGGCACCTAGGTCAGTTAACTCCTTCAGTTACTGATAAGAAAAGTAAAGATGAGATTTTTTGATTTACTGTGACTAAGATGGCGTGTCTGTGTGAGTGAAGCTGAGATTCACTCAATCACAATGACTGTTCTTTGGCCACCAAGGTTGAGCCTGCCTTTTTGGCATCCACAGATGCCTTTTAGTGGAGAGTAAAGATGGCCGTCATCACTATGCTGCTCACGGCTCCTCGGCTAAAATTAGAGCAGGCAGGCTGGCGGACAGCTTGGAGAAGAAGAGTAAAACACCCAAGAGACCACAGCCACAATTCTCTATTCTTCAGAGGCACAAAACTTCACATTTGAACACGCAGGTTCTCTTTCGACATGACGTGGTGGATATCCAGGCAGAACCAACAGATGAACCTGAGTGGTACTTTTAGATTAGTGCTGGTGGTGGTGGGGGAGGCAGAGGTGAAACAAGCAGCCACCAGTTCTCATGGAAACAGGGCCTGTGTTTCCAGCCGACACAGCCCACTGCCAGAGGAGGACCATGTCGGCTTCTGAAGCTGTAATGGTAGACTGGGCTAATCCTCAGTTATCACTCCTCGCTCATCTTTGCTAGTGGCTTTGAATTTCAGGCCCAAGCACCCGAAGAAGTGAGAAAGTATAAGAATAGAGGAAGATGTTCGAGCTGCTGCAGACATGTTGGTGGTTTTAGATTCCACCAGTTTGTATCTGAGAGTGTTTCACTGCATTGAAGCATCGTCATCCTTTATCTCTGCCCGTCTGGCCGTGTCACATCGAACCATTATCTCAAAACTGCTGATAAAGCTTCTAATCCTGGGACTGACTTCACAGAGCTATAGGTCAATCATTAATTCTGTTCTTTGAGGGGCGAGTGAGCGTGTACCTGCAGCGTAATGCAGCTCCCTCTCTTTGTACGTACAGCTGTTCATGTATGAGACCAGACCATGTGACACTTAGAAGTACACGTCAGGTGTAAGAACAGTCGGACAGGTCTGAGAGCGCTGTAATGCTGTAATGACTTGGACACTCGCTTGACAAGTGAGAGTCGCATACTATCTCCTGCAAAGGTCACTCTATATTAAGGAGTAAAGAAACGAAACTCCAACACCTTCACGTCACCTGGCAGCACCACAGCTCACTGTCACCAAGGAAAGAAGCTGGGTTAAAACAGGATCACGTGACAAGTGGAGCTCTCCCAGGACGTTGAGTTGTGAACAGCTTCCAGAGATTTGACCCAAATGTGTGGTGTGTAGAGCACAGACGCCAGATCCCGTTTGATAAAGAATACATCCACTGTCACCCGGGCCTGCATGTCTCACAGTGAGGGGTCAGGTCATTCTGGTTGTAGAGATCCTTACCCTGTTTGTCCTTGTTCTGTCTTCCCTCAGCGATTGACCTGCTCTACTGGAGGAATGTGAAGCAATCGGGCGCCGTGTTCAGCAGCGTGCTACTGCTCCTCTTCTCCCTGACCCAGTTCAGTGTGGTCAGCGTTGGAGCCTACTTAGCCCTGGCAGCCCTCTCCGCCACCATCAGCTTCAGGATCTACAAGTCTGTGCTGCAGGCCGTACAGAAGACCGATGAGGGGCATCCTTTCAAGTAAGTAAAAACTGAGGACTGTTGAATGGTCTGCTTTAAAAAGGTCTGAGACGTGTACTTACCAAAATATGTTACATGTGTCAGCAGAGCCTACCTGGAGATGGAAATCGCTCTATCCCAGGACCAGATTAGCAAATACGCCGACAAAATCCTGCTGTACTCCAACACCTGTATGAAGGAGCTTCGCAGGCTGTTCCTCGTACAAGATCTGGTGGACTCTTTGAAGGTTTGCCACACTCCTACTTGTTTGCATGTTAGCATCTTTAACAAAAGGTTCTCTTCCAGCTACTTAATAACAGCCTGGAGGTCTAAGATCAGCTCTGACATTTTGGGAGATTTAAGAGGGCTCTGTTTTTTACTCACTGCATCCTGATGATGCATGCGTTTACTGTTGGTTATGTATTTTACAAAGATGAAAACATCTCCCTCCTGTGCGTGTTTCAGTTTGCTGTTTTGATGTGGCTGCTGACCTACGTGGGCGCTCTCTTCAACGGCCTGACACTGCTCATCCTAGGTACGGTTGACTCACAAAGACTCCAGCATTTAAGCCTATTGTTCAGCAGCTCAACGCAGTCCATACAACAAAGCTGCATTATATCATGTGTGTTGTCATTTGGAAGAACAGCCTGTCCTTATCCCTACACTGTAACCAAATTAAATTATCAGTCATGTTACTTCCCTGTGGAATGTGCACACTATCTGTTTGCTTTTCCAGTTTACTTTAGATAAGTGTTGAGTGCTCGCTGACACGTGTGTTCTTGTTTGAGCGTATTCCCACTGCACAGTAGGTCAGAATACTCTAACACTGACCGCTGCTCTCTTTTTGCCTTCACAGCTGTGGTCTCTATGTTCACCATGCCTGTGGTCTATGAGAAACACCAGGTATGTATCTGAGCGTCATGATAACTCCCATCGAGCCTGATGCAGGACATTCAGTCCAGTTTGTAACCTGTCGTTTTCTCTCTGTTACTAGGCGCAGATTGATCAATATGTAGGACTAATACGGACCCAGGTCAACTCTGTGGTGGGGAAGTGAGTGATTGCCATTCAGATTTTTTTGTTCAAAGATCTCAAGAGAAAATCAGGAAGCACATGCTGGTCACAAATCTGCGGAGAAGTCATTATCGACTGGGGGATTCTTGTATCTCAAAAGAGACCTTAACCAAACCCTGATTTCGGCAGTAGAGCTGCTCAGGGACAAAGTGATAAGACAGTATTTAAACTGTGAAGCTTCCAAGACACTGTTAAACTAATCAAGTCTGTTTAATGTAAATAATAAACCACAGTTCCTCCAATGCTGGCTGTACGGCTTGAAGACTGCTTTAGCATTTTAGGGAAATATGCTGTGGACAAAAAACTGATTTATATTCTTCAGCTCTGGTACATCAGTAAACTTTAGAATTAGTCCTGTAGTGTGTAAAGAGTTTTTTTTTGATGCCATAACGTTTTTTCAGACCAGCCTCCATTAGTTTTCCAATTTTAGTCAGATTTCAAGAGCTGGATGTGCAGACTGCCATAAAAAGAGAAATTAGAAAACAGCGGGAAGTTAGGATAAGCACAACTTAATCTAGGATAAATATCTGGTTGGGTATGTGGGATTAAAGTCTGTTTTCTCTGTACAGGATCCAAGCCAAGATCCCCGGGGCCAAGAGGAAGGAGGAGTAAGAACCGTCTGTCTCACCGTGAAGCGGACAGTCCAGTCCAGCTCGGAGTCAGGCAGCGCGCTCACTGTTGAAGAGCCTGGTCATCATCTGTGGGGCTTAGTGCTATGTCATCTTGGTGTTCTCTAAAAGCATCCACTGGAGAAGCCGTCACCCTGTCTATAGCAGTCTAAACACTAACACACACACCGTCACACGTTCATAATCCTGTTTCTAGCTAGACGAGAACACAAAAAACGAAAGAAACAGACTTTTTTTGTGTTGCTTATTATAAAGTGCATGAAGTCGAGCCTTGGGTAAACGATATTTGATATCTTTTGTGCAGTTTTTAATTCATGCTACATTTTGCTTTGCAGTGCTTACCACAAACTGAACGGTTTGGCACAAAAAAGCTAAATGCCCTCAGACGTGCTCTGCTGCCGATGTTAAATACTGCTTCATGTTTCTGAGTTAGCAGACAGGGCTTCTCTCAGTATATGTCAATATATAAAAATATCAAAAATGATTTCCTTTTGGTGTTTCCAAGCACAAAATAATTTAACAATATGCGTCTTAGATGTGGTAATGTAGGGTTTTTGCTTTTGTATAACCATAAGGAACAAAACACACGCTCATGTTTTAGGTACTGTTGTACAACTACTATGAAGACAAGGAGTATCTGGTGATATTTAGCTTGTTTGAATAACTGTCCAACTTTGTACTATGTTCAACTATACTCTGTAGTTCTTTAGACCCTGGACTCTTTAACTATTTGCACTCTCACTATGTATTTAATTACAAGAATAAGAAAAATAAATGTACCTTGATGTATAACATCTCCTCAGCTGCTTTCCTGATGACTTCACATTTATAAGACGTCAGTGAAGAGTTTGTGTGCAACACCCTGGCTAAGTTTGAGGTGATAACACTTTGGATGGGAGACCTGGAATGATGAGCTATAAATACAAGCCAATGAATTCTGGCACAGACGCTCCACGTAGTAGGAGTTCAGTTAGAGAGTGTGTATGTGTGTTCAGACTATTTTAGCTTGACTCCAGGGTCACAATGAGACTATGTTTGAATGAAGAGTGATTGACAAGCCTCATCTGTTGCAAACAACTATTTTTAATAGTCCACTGCACAAGAACTGAACCTCAGCAGCCCCTCATCCAAACAGGAAATAACTTCTTCTGTCATTTTTGGAACATCAATGAACAAATTTGGGCTTTTGCTGCTGCCTTTAAAACTTTGGGATAATCTGAACTTCAAATATATTACCTTTCTGAATGACATTAAATCAAATTGTCATAGTCAGACATTGAACGGTTCTGCTAAACAAAAGTGCAAACAAAAAAAACAGTTTTCTTAGCTGTTGAGGAGGGTGACAGGATGGAGCTGGAGAACACCTCTGTTCTTTGCCCTTCCAGGCTCTACATTAGCCATCTTCAGAGCAGGATCCACCTGCAGGTTCAAAACACACACATTTAAAAACCCACCAAGCTAAGCTGTGCACATAAAACAGCATAAGAAGGATAACCAGCAATTCAAATGTAGCAACTAATATGTGCGGGAGCTATCGTGTACATACCTGGTTCCACTTCCCGAATTTCTCATAGAGATGCGGGGAGACAGCTTCCCTTGATGGTGACTTGATGAAAAGTCTGAAACGTATAATAAAAACATATAAAATATGTTTCACTCATATTGTAACTGAACTGATTTCAGTGGCTCTACGTGTGTGACCTGGTGAGACGGTCCTGGCATTCCTCCTGCAGTTGGGCGATCCTTTCAGGCCCCAGATGTTGAGTGCCAGAGGACCCTCCACACACTAAGCGGTTCACAGTCCCTCTCAGAAGATTTATCTAAAAGACAAATAAACACAGAACCAATTATTAGAACCAAAAGGAAGAGCTTCATTATGTGAGACTGGGATTGGAGCTCTGCAGTAATAGATTCAGGGCTGTAGATCATTAAAATGCCAGCGCAATCACAACGTACGGCATGAAAGTTTAGTTTTTCTTTAGCACTAGTTTTTCTTTTACTTATACTTTATTATTACGAGCTGTTGGGATGCCGAGTCTAAAGAAAAATCATAAGAGGTGAAAAGGTTGAAAATAAATCTGTCCTTGTGGAGACATATCACTTGTCAGACACTCTAATGCCCTGAAGCCACCCTCTTCCTCTGCCAGCCCGGTGACAGCTGTTACCTCAGTCATGTCTTCAACATCAAACTTGAGGTCAAAGGCGAGCTCAATGTCGCGCTCAGGTAAGATGCCCTCCTGTGATTGACTGTTCCAGCCCAAGCCACAGAGGGCGCCGGTATAGCAGGTCCTCTCTTCATTAGTGCTATAAAACAAGGAGGAAGGCATGAACATCCCGGTTTTTATCATTTCTGTCTTTGAGGTGTGAAGTTCAAAGTCTGTTTGTTTACCGTAGCTCCATGATGGGGGTGAAGAGCATGGTGACAAGTGCGGGCAGTCCAGGGATGTCTGGCATGATGGAGGTGTCTCTCAGCAGGATCCGTGTTCCTGCAACAAAACCAAAACTTTCACTACTCTAATAACTGATGTGGAGAGTAATGATGATCATTAGCTTAGGCATGCAGTTAAAGCATAATACACATAATTTCAGGCTTTGTCAATAATAAAGGAGATAATTTACAGTAATGGCAAGAAATACAGCTCAAAAGAGCATCTTTGGAAAGCCACACAATGTGCAGCTCACAGTGTCAGCAGAGAAGTCATCAGAAACCTCACTAAATCTGTTTACCAGTGACCTCTGACTCTCATTGAAAGAAAAGGAGCTTTTAATGGACGTTTGAGAAACACTTTAGATTTGAAATGTTTCAAAGACACTAACACTTTTATTTGTATACAAATGTAAAGAAAACTGTTCTTTTAGTTGAAGTAAATATTATTATTTTCAATCAATAGAACATTAAAAATGGTACCTAGTTTTTAAATTTCGCAAGTTATATACTCTTATCACCAACTTACATAATAATTTGGCACACTCATTTCTGCAGATTCGGAATTTATTTAAAAATACAGCTGAGAAAAGCATCATTTTAATCACACAGTTGAAAAAATGTTATTCACTATCTGACTTCCTAACAAATTTGAAAACGACTGTTAACATAGTTTTTAAAATATTCACAAAAATGCAACTTGCATCATAATTTGGAACAAGGTGTATATGCAGTCATTTTCTTCAATGGTAGTAAAAAATATAAATGAGTGCAGTTTTAAACAGCACATGGGTGCACATGAGTTTGTCAATGAGATGTTGGATCATGTACCTGAAGCATTGACAGAGACGGTCCCAGCCACCAGCATCCTCTGATGTTTATACTGAGGGTTTTCATTCACGGCCACTGAGTTGATGCTGCTCTTCTCGACGTGCACCGTCCTGCAGGAGGACACACTCATAAACAAAAGGAGGGCAGGGCACTGACAACCTGCAAGTTCATCTTCCACTTGAGGTACGCAATGCTTACTTGTACAAGGTCTGTTCATGCAAGCGGCGAAATTGGACCTTATTGGCACTGTTGGGTCCGTGCAGAACGGCCTGTAGTGTTATAAAGAAGGATGCAGTCAGACACATGATGTATTCATGCGGTCACTGTGAGTCAGTCAGTTTCAGTCACCATGTCGTCATTGTTGTGCTTATCAGACAGATTAGGTGTGTCTGAACATATAACACATGAAGAGCCGCTAGAATGGCTCCATCTGCTGGACAAACTGAGACGAACACAGAGTGCAAACTAGATGACATAATCCATCTAATAACAGAATATCAGCAGTTTACACTTCATCCTCCAAACTGATTCTTTTAACAGTTTCCTCTTCAAGGTAGAGGAAGCAGTTTATTTTAGAAAGACTTACTTCTTGTTAATGAATCCTTTCAACAATCAATGAAAACAAACGCATACAAAAAAAAAGAAACAAAACCAGTTCAGTATCAGTGTCTCTACGAATGACATGACCAGATGACTTACCTGCTTATTTATTCATACATTAGTCATTCATCTTCATATTTTTAGGATTTGAGTATGGGGTCTCTTGCCTTTGCTTTGGCACAGGGCTGGCGACTCTTGGAGAAGTGATCGAGCAGACCATTGATGACTTGCTTCTCCTCTTTTTTGCGGTCTTTCCAGGAGCTGCTGACTGAGTTAGGGACGTAAGTACCTGCTTCCATGTCTCTGTAGAGAGTTGTCAGTGCCTCATGGTTTGTCTGCGAGAGGTAATGACAATTATGACTGAGGTAATTTTTCATAAAGGGTTGATGTAGCAGACGGTTAATAGTCTAGGCCCCAGGACTCACATAGATTTTTTAAGATTCACGCCCTGATTACATTTAGACAAAAGTAAAGCTGGACACTTTATCTAACCACGCCATCTGCTGGACGAAGTCAGTACTGCGGTTTCAAAAGTTAACATTTAACAGCGTCATTATGTGGGCAACGTAATAAACACACAACACACAAATCATTTAGTGTGACAGCAATTAAGTAGTGTAGTCTCCTGGTCTTTTTAAAGATGTTTCTACAGGTGTTGTGATGATTTGTATTTGTTAAAGCTGAAGGCAGAGACCTTTGCTCTCGTGGTTTAAGTGCCCCTCTATCTACAGAGACTATAATACTGATCACATCGGTCACAGATTCAACTCCCAGCCACAACCCTTCGCTGCATGTCTTGCTCTACTCTCTGCTCCCCTCGATTCCTTTCTCTCTTCACCTGTTATATCGATAAAGGAAAAAAATCAATTTAGAAAAAAACAAACCCCTCTGTAGGATGCACAGTGTCAGCTGTGATATTGAAACGACACACTAAGGTGAGTAATTATTTGAAGTATGGCATGTTATGACTGAACTCTTTCTGTTGGCACACTGCCTAATAAATCAAAGTGGGACGGCTGCAGCGTCACCTTGGAGTCAAAGCTTTCTTCAGCCTTCACAGCATGTCCTTCTTCCACCAGGATGTCCAGCACACTGGTGTTTGTTGTCTCTGTGTTGATGTGCAGCTGCACTCGCATGACACCATGGAGGATGGAATACAGTGACACCAAGAGCGATTGATCTTTCACCAGAGTGCTGAAGCGGTTGCGGGCTCGGGAGCTCCACTGGTTCCCCAGGATAATGGACTGGGCTGAAGGACGCATTTCAATGACTTGGAACTCCTGAGCCTGAGACCACGAGCAGAGTGTTGATTTGTTAGAGTATGAACAGAGGAGTGGATGAGTGTGCATGGTCTGTAAGAACAGTCAAAGTATTTGCTACCTGGAATGGGTGGGACAGGATTTCAGACGGGATTTCCTTGAGGTTGCTGATGTCAACAACTGCTGTGTTGCCGAAGTCCAAGAAGAACACCTGAAGGAGGACAACATATCCTGAACATGAAGTGACACATTTTTCCAAAAAGACAAGAAAATGAGCTGCGTTATAAGAACATAGAATGGGTTCACTTTATTATTACCAGAGACCTGAGCTATATTTACCTCCACTGTATTTCCCCGGATGTGCAGGATCTTGGCCCGGTAGTACATGTTCTGCTCATTGGCTTCAGAATAAGGAGCCAGACACAGCAGGTTCGGGTAGAGGGACACGGTTACAGGTTGCAGCGTTTGCATGTTTATCTCCCCTGTCAATCTGCGCTGCTTTTCCAAGCTGGCTTCGTCTGCCTGGAAGCCCCAGAAATTCCCCACGTCCAACACCTACAGCAGAGATCAGAGGAGAGATAGGACACCTCAGTTAAAGAATCAGACATTTAGGCTGAATCAGGAGTCAAGTTAAGTCAAGCCAAATGTATTTATAAAGCACATTTTAAAACACAGCAGAAGCTGACCAAAGTGCTGTACAATACATACAAAAAGAGACAAACAGACAACAAGGAAAGCGCAGCATTGGGAATTGAAACCTATTCAGGGCGAGAGGACTCAAATGCTAAAATATAAGTGTGTTTTGAGGCAAGTCTTAAAAGAGTCGACAGTCGATTGAAGAGGGGAGGCTGTTTCAAAGATGTGGGGCCTTGACACTAAAAGCGCCCTTCAGTTTATATTTTGACCGGGGAACTGCCAGGAGACCCATGTCAGAAGACCTCAGAGGCCTGGAGGTTTTGTAAGGGCTCAGGAGGTCAGTTATTTAAGGTGGGGCCAGACCATTCAGAGCTTTGAAAAAAAAAAGCTAAATTTTGAAATAAATTCTAAAGCGAATTTGAAGCCAGTGGAGGGAAGCCAAGACGGGGCTTATGTGATCCCTCTTCCTGGAACCAGTCAGAAGCCTGGCTGCAGCGTTCTGGACCAACTGCAGGCGGGACAAGGCCGACTGACTGATTCCAGAATATAGGGAGTTACAATAGTCAATAGTCATGTATTACTATTTCAAGGTCATTTTAAGAAAGAAATTGTTTTAACTTTAAGATGGTTCTGAGCTGGAAGAAACTATTTAGGAGGACTTAACCTCTGTAGGACCATGATAACTATAAAGGACTCACCTCAGTGATGTTAACCACAAACAAGCGGTGGTTAGGCAGTGCGTCTGGGTCAATGGAGCTGCTCACAACTCCAACCGGAGAAACAGAATGGCTCTGGAGGTCAACATTAACCCTGCTCAGCAAAAGCAAACAGAGCAGGACTTCAGCATAATGAATATATTCAATTTCACTTCCTTCAAGCTGAGAATGATGTGGAAAACTGCATTCATCCTGCTTGCATGATACATTTTATTCAGTCACATTGTAAATAAGAGTGAAACATCTGGAAAGTAATAAATGAGAATGGTATAATGTATAATATGTATCACGGTGTTGATGTCGGGTAGCTAAAAATGTGCCAGGTCACTCATGTACCCACCTCCCAGATGGAGAGGGAAGAACCTGGTGTGGTTTCTACCTGAAAGAAAAGACTCCTACAGAGCGCTAGGATGTCAGATTAAATCAAGACTCAGTTCAGGAGCTCTGACAAACGCAGCCTGTGACGCAGGGATTCCACTTTGTAAAGAGACAGGCAGTCAGTCTTTTTTTTCACTCGTTAGAAGAAAGCCACAGTAGAACTTTTCTGCTCTTTGATGTTTTAGTTTTCTTATCTTACTAAGCAAGAGTAAAATATTTTGAATCCCCTCAGATAGGAAAGAACTACTTGTCAAAAGGACCATACCGTGTATATTTCATATGTGTTATGTGTCTTTCCCCGGCACACATTTCGATTTGCTCAACAGGGAAGACCGACAGCTCCATGCGAGGGTTCTGCTGAGACATGAGGAGGGCGAGGGACACCTCAGGGAGCACCCCTGTGTCCTGGGATGTCCTGTAGAACTCCACATACGCTCTGAGACAGACAAACACAGTCAAATATAAGTATGCACATTTCAACTTTATTAAGAAGATAGGAAATAACAGATATGCCACGGTGGCCTGAAGTACCTGGAGCTCTCAAAGGAAATGGTTTTGACCTGTCCACACAGGCGGAACAGAGACTGCAGCTGCTTGTAGTACAGGAAACTGTAAGGAGGGAGGTTTCTCAACTGAAAGCAACATGTGGTCTTGGGTTATTTCAACGTTTTCAAAGAACAAGTCAAAAATACAAGCGGTCCCATGAAGGTTCTGAGAGTCATTACACAGAAGATAGCTGTCAATAAGAATTATGAAGACTGTCTCTGGGCTAGGCTCTGTGGACCGTACCATCACTGTTGTTCTGGGGTTGAAGCCGCTCATCTCTCTGCAGGCCATTTCGTCATCTATTTCCCCAGGAGCAAAGTAGTTGGGGTAGTAGGCACCAGCAATGACCACCTATGACAGATAAAGGTAAATCCTGAGACAAATCCTGTGTATTCACTATCTGAATACTTCTATTTAGAGTTATTAATGGATCTAACGTGTACACAGTATAGCCTCTATTAGACATGTCTAAGTGTACAATTATACGTCCAAGGATATGCACAACTGACTCTAACCTGAAGAATGAACTTCAGTCTGTGTGTGCTGGTGTAATCCAGAAGTTGTGCGTTTTCTTGCACATGCATGTTGAACTTAGACACTCGCTTCTTCAGCTCCTCGTACAGCTCTTCGACCTGGACAGTGAGGTAATGCATATGAGGTCTGATCATCTGGTCATCAATTTGAGAGCTAAAATCAAAGTTCATTCTGTGCATCAAAAGTGTCTTTGTCAGAATCAAACAGATTGTAGATTTAAAGTCTCTCTTTACAACGTTCAGGAAAGCCCCTGAATGAGACACTTCCTTTCTTGGTAATACTTGACTACAGACTGCAGGATTAATGCCCACTGTTCACTGCCAGACACGGATGCCAGTAATGTGGCTGGATGAAGTCCAGTGCTCTTTGCTTCATCTCAGTACCTCCCTGATCCTCTTGATCTGAATGAAGTTCTCCTTTCCCCAGTTCAGCTCGTCCTAAGGGAAGAAAGCAGCCAGAGCAAAGAAAATGCAACACTTCAACATAAAAATGCAGAAAATGAACAAGTGCTGTATTCAAAACTATCCTCTAAAACGTTTTTTCTGCTGCAGATTCATTTAAAAAAACATCTAAAATGAAGAAAACTCATTTGTACTTCCCTTCAGCAACCTCTTTGTCCATGTTAGCTCCGTGCTTTAAATCATTCTTTGTTGATATATTAACAACAGAACAGGCTCATTATAATTCCTTCAATGTCAGCCTTGTTTAAGATCATTTAAGACTAAATAAATAAGGGAAGCATTTCAAAATATGTCTCTGTACTACAAAACAGGAGACTAGCTGTATTTTTTGACCTGTGAGAAATAAAGTCAGTGTATTGTTTTCATGTCTGTGAGCTTATGTTTGGTTGTTTGTTTTGTTCACCTTGGGGTGTCTTAGCTGTCCTTTCTTCTTGGCAGAGTACCATGCCTAAGAGACAGAGACAGAGAGAGAGAGAGAGAGAGAGAGAGAGAGAAAGAGGAAGGCCTTCAGGCAAATATGTAAATCCATCAAATAAGAAAACGTGCTGTAAACATGGCATCACACACATTACCTTAAAGGCGTTGACAAAAGATATGGAGTCACTTAGCGTGCCATGGGCGAAGGCAAACTTGCTCCTGAAACACCACAAATGATTCAGTGCACAAAGAACAACACATAAAATACATTGAACCAAATCTGCGTCTGCTCCACAACAGGCAGGTCAGAGCATCTTCAGGGTCTGCAAACTGGGTTGTGTAGGAATCTACATGAGCACTGCAACCAAGATGTGCTGTTTGCCAAAATATATTCATGAATATTGAAAGAGGGAAACTACATGTTGAAGAAAATGGCGCATGAATAGCAAAGTATGCATTAAAAGAGAGCTTAAACAGACATCTGACTTTGTTTTTTGTTTTTTTTACAGATTACTTAGAGCTTTGTTTTTCCAGAGAACGTATCATGTCTGGACTTTCACTGTTTGGCGTCATAGCTGACAAAGGTTTTATGGGAATCAAGAAGTAAATGTGAGTCAGTGGTTGAAAGAGAGTTCTTGACAACTTTGAATTACATGATGATAAAAGTGTCCCAAATACGATGTGTCACTTCAGTGGGACACAACTTTGATTTACACTGACAGCCTGTTAGTCAGTAAATGAGTGTAGCTGCTGGATGTGACTCACCTGTGGCCGGCAAGCTGCTGCATGGACGGAATGGCAAAGAAACTCTTCAGAGAGTGTGAGGCAGCTGAGGAGAGGAGAAAATGATGTTTAATAGGTCACTAAAACGTATTACATGCACATATACATGTTTAAGATGAGTGCAGTCCGGACAGATTAACAAAGACTGACCTATGATGAGGCACTCATCCAGGCATCCAAAGACGTGGCCCAGGACTATCAGCTTCCCCAGGTACACGTTAACAGGTAGGTGGGCCAGCACTATGCCAAGGAACGTTAACTCGCCATCGTCATTATGACCCTTGCCAACGCTTTCTGCAGATATTGCACCCATCTACAGAGCAAACATCCAGATGTCATGATGAAAAAAGGATTTACTTACTGCATTGAGTCAATCCAGTCCTAAAAGCTTACATCAAAGCAACACTTTCACCAATAACGCCTCATGCTCCAGTTGACATTTCAAAGCGAAAATTCAGTTTGTCACGCTACTTTTATTCTATGTGTGCTATGTGCATGTGATTGAGGAATAGCATAGATATTCCACTGTACTTGCATGAAATTTGGTTGTTTTAGTCAGGATTATGCTAAAATATATTTCCTCCAACTATATTTAAGTTCCTTATTAAGAGCCAACCTTCAATTTAGTAAATGCCTGGTTTATAACCATAAATTCCCATGGAAAGTTTCCAACTTTGAAAATTCCCAGAATTTTCCAACCCTAGTAGTGCCTTTTGTCTTGGTGTCATCTGTCTCTACGTATTACGAATTTCTGGGTGTACCAGGACATTATTTCCCATATTTATTGTAAAGTACTTTCAACCTGCTTTTAAAAAGAGTACAGTACAAAAATCAAAGGTGTATATTTTGTTAGTGATGGAGAGAAACCAGAATTAAGCACACACATATATAATGACACAGCACTGCCTTTCATAACAGTCAACTAAAACACTGGATGATGCAAACAGCGGCTGGCATTAAGATCCTTTGAGAGAACTCCTGGTCTAATACTTAGTGACAGAGCTGGGTGGTCAGCCATCTGCCAAAATACAGCCAGACATTCCTGACTGCTCGTCTAGACGGTCCGTGGCTCACTCAATCTGCACTTTTTTCCCTCCTACCTCTTTAAGCTGAAGCACCGTCCTCACTATGTCACTCAGGTCTGGGGGAGAGAGTGCAGTGGAGAGAAGGGAGCGAGGATCTCCCATGTCCAGCAACTTCACCTTCAACATGATGGTGGCCAATGGGGCAAGCTGAGAGAGAGTTAAGCAGTAAGACGGGGAATGATTGTGGCATCGAAGTTAAAGCAGCTTTGAAAAAAAGGATGATAATATTCGGGCGTCTGTTAATTCTCTTACCAGCATCTCAGGGGTCATGTACTCTGGGATCTCATTGCACCAGAACTCTTTGGGGATAAAGCGGTAACAGTATCCCTTAGACACTCGACCTGCTCTGCCTTAAAGAGGGAATAATCGATATAAGAGGATTGAAGCGGAGAAGATTGTTAACACCGAGGAGATCCAGTTATCTGCAGGAAGTAGTCTACCTTTTCTCTGGTTACAGTTGGTTTTGGAGGCCCAGGTGAGACGCAGCGACTGATAGTTGGTGTCTTGGTCACAGACCATGCGACGGGCCAGGCAGAAGTCGATGACTATGGTAGGAAAAAACACCAATGTCAACATAGATTTCATTCTTTTAATAAAAACAATTCATTAAGGAAACACATAGAGCCATACTGAGGAAAAGAAAAAGACAGAACCGTATTTGACGTCTGGAACGGTCACTGAGCTTTCAGCGATGTTGGTGGAGAGGATGACCTGTTAGGATGAGGAGATCTTTAGTGAAGCGCACAGGGAAAAAAACCCTGTGAGGAAGAACAAGATATATGGCTTTTTTACCTTCCTGTATCCAGGGACAGGGATGAGAAACACACCATTCTGCTCCTCCAGAGTGACACTGGAGTGGAGAGAATAAACCTGCAACCTGAACAACAAACAAAAAATCCTCAGAATGTAACGTAACATTTCTAAAAAGGTAAAGCTCAGAATAAAAAGTGGTATGACAAGTAGAGATGATAATATGCGTCATTTTTAACGAAGGAAAACATGGACAGAAAAAGAGGACTCAAGGCCAACAAAGAGGTACATCAAAGTACTCACCGTTTGTGAACCAGCTTGACCAAAGCCTCATGCATGAAGCTTATTTCATGCAAACCAGGAAGGAAAACGAGAACGCTGCCCTGCTCTGAAGAAGTCATGTTGCCTTTTGTATCTCCTTTCCTGCTCACAACACACAGAATGATTTATTTGAATCCCCCACCTGTTGTTGGAGATAAAGATTAAAGGCTCACCAGGAATCTTTGCCCTCCATCTCATCAAAACTCTGAATGAGACTGATGGCAAGATCGTACATCTCCACTGAAATGTGAGGGTCTTCTGGATAAGGTGACTCAGCCTGATAAGGACAAACACAGAAACATCCAACTTCAACTGTTTTGTTTCAACACAGAGTAGCAGCAGCAAAAGCAAAGCATATTTTTTCACCTTGAATCTGAACTTTTTTTTGAGGTCATCCAGATAAAACTCCTCAATGGCATAAGGAGCACCCTCCACCTCGAACACGTAGGCAGGGATCATCTTGCCCCGAATTGGGGTGCCAAAGTAATCTGCAAACTGTCTGCAGTCAATGGTGGCTGACATCAGGATGATCTGAAAATGATTTTTTTTAAGAATGTTAGTTCATCAAATGCAGGAGGAGGACGAAGGCAGGAATTTCAAATTATTCCAGAATGACCTTGACATATCGAGAGTTGGAATGAAGAAGTTTCCTCAACACCAGCAGGAGGAAGTCCATCTCCTCTGTGCGCTCATGGACCTGGGCACAAGCAGAGAAGGTTATGATCATTAATGAGGCTACATGAAACCTGAAACTGAACTGAAAATGTTGCCTCAGTCACCGAGTAAAGAAAAAGAAACTACAGCACAAATTTAAGAAACACATACAATGTAATGAATGATGAGAACTACACAAAAAATATACACAAGGTGAAATGAATGCAACTGCGTTATTACGATCACCTGACACAACACAACAAACTCATTGAGCAGTATCAGTTTAAGAGACATGCACATAAAAAATGCTGTGTTGTGTTTATCCACCTCATCCACAAATATGTGGGTGTACTCAGTGAGGCTTTTGGTAGCAACCAGTTTCTGCAGCAGCACTCCTGTAGTCACGTAAATGAGCCGTGTGTGCTCTGTAGCCATCTTCTCCAATCCAACCTGAAATACAAAGATACAAATAAGCATTCGTGAATGTAATAACACGTACACTTATATGCTTATTTAAACTGTTTAATGAGCGGCTAACTCTGCAGTTTAAGTCTCAAACAAATGTGAGTCATGTAAGATTACAGGTGTTTGTTGTTGTTTTATTCTACCAGGTAGGGATGGAGATGGTTCATTTTGATTGATATTGATACCAACATCAAGCCACCTTAACAACCCAAGTCCTCATTGATTCTACTATCCACTAATCAGACCCCCCTCCCCTTGAATGAGAGAGGAGAAGCGTAGGTATGTGTGTGTGTGTGTGTGTGTGTGTGTGTGTGTGTGTGTGTGTATGTGTGTGTGTGTGTGTGTGTGTGTGTGTGTGTGTGTGTGTGTGTGTGTGTGTGTGTGTGTGTGTGTCAAAGAGAACTGAAAAAGCAAGGTGGTCTGTTTGTTTGAAAACAGATGATAAAGGTAATAAATTGAATGCTAATGGGGACAAAGCCAACCAAGTAGAAATGGGTAATACGTCCTTATTAACTCTTTTAATCGTAACCCCCCTGCGGCAAACACTAATATCTCTTGCTAACAATATCTGTTTATGTTTTCTCCAACTGAGAGTGACATCCTACTTAATTCCAGAGGGCTGCACCAAGCGGGGGAGAAACAGTTATTTTTAGACAAGCTGTTTGAAAACTCTGTAAAACATATCCTGACAGAAAACAAACAAGAGCTTGACAACACGTGCAAACAAACACTCTTGGAACATGTGACAGATGTGCAAAAGGCTTTTTTTTTTAGTGTTGCACTAACCTGATATCCCACCAGACTACCCAGGGTACACTTTCGCTGTTTGGCGACCCATCGTGCGATACTTGTTGCCCCGATTTTGCGTGGCTGGGTGACCACGATGTTGCATGTGACATTCTTTTCATTGCAATGGTCTAAAATGTACTGTGGCACCTGGGTGGTCTTGCCACTGCCTGTGGCTCCTCTGATGACCACTACGGAGTTGTTTTCTATAAGAGAAACCAGCTGGAGGCAAAAACACAAACACACACGGTGAGATGAGAAAAACAAGCAGATACACATGCTCTGTTAAAAAGTCCTGTAGTCTACTTGTAGGATATTATTGAAGAAAAATGTATGAAAGTTAAACTAGACAAGTGTGAAATACTGATTGTTAACTGCAAACCAACACCTTAAAGTCTGCATCAAGAACATCCTATTTAAATAAGATATGCTGGGCAAAGACAACACATCAAAAGTATCTCAGATAACCGACTCTCAAGTTAGCTTTTGTTCTGCTGCATTAAAACTCGTCTCAACTCATCTTGAACAAACAGTAAAAGCTTAAGTGCACCGGTGACCCGCGGACATCATGGTGATTTCAGAACTAACAGAACTAAAAGTACTTTGGGGGAATGAGAGTTCTCTTTCAAACCATCAGACTCTGTATTTGAGTGTATGTGTTGGATCGTACAGTTTACCTCCTGTCTGTTCTTTGTTATGGGTAGGCTGGGGTACTCGTAGCTCGCAAGTGTAGGAGGAGCAGAACCTGATGAAACACAATCAAACGCAGCAAAGAGAATTAAATCCTCTAAGGCAGATTCCTGAGGGAAAAACCATGTGAGGGAGACACAATGCAATACACTTCATACTCACTCTTCGCAGAGTCTCCTTTTTGGAACCACTCTGCATCATCTTTCAGGATGCCTTCATCCAGATCCTTGCAGGGGCTGGAACACAGTTAAAGCAATTTAAGGCACATACTCATTTTTGGAGGACAAATAAAGCAAAAGATTTCAATAAATCCAGGATGAGCACAATCTACAGCACACTGTCACTCATGAAAAGTCCTTAGTTTTAGACCCAAAATGCATTGCTGATCTGCTACTACTTTATGAACCACCTCGACCTCTGAGGTCATCAGGTACTAGTTTGCTTTCAGACTTTGGATGTGGGTTAAATTATAGATTGCAGTAACTGTGGGGTTGTTTCTTTTATGTGATTGTATTAATAACATGGAGAACTGGGAATGTAATGGAATTTGTCAGCTGTCTTCTTCTTAGCTACGTATGCTGAGGCTAATGATGGCTACTACAGCCGATCATGCAGTTTGACGTACCAGACACTGAAGAATACTGCAGATCTTTGAATGTGTGATTTTATCATCACGCTTAAACTACAAGTTCCATAACACTGAGGTTATCATGTCACATTTAATTCGAGTGGAAGTTTGCAGGTGGTGATTATTGCATCACCTGATTAGAGTTGAAGCTTTGCTCCAAGTCTCTGCTTCCTCTCATTTCACTATCTGGTCAGATATACCTGGCCCACCCAACAGTAGAGCATTCCCAGTTGTCTCTGCCTCTCACTTACCAAGTGAGGGGAGGATTTTTTATTTTTTTTCCAACAGCAAGTACAACCATGACAGTACTAAGCGAAGCTCAAATAAAACACACCCACGGCTCGTGCACACACATGCACTCTCGCCCTCTTCCTTTCTCTCCAGTGCACACATTTCCTGCAAGCTACAAAGCAGCTGACCTTACACTGAAGCTGCATACTGCACAGAGGAGAGAGGGGTGAAGGGAGAAGAGAGGTGACAGCTCGTACTTAGCTATGTGACTAACTCTCCCGGAAAAAGCCTGCATGACAGGAGCAGTGGGAGGGACGAAAAGGACAAGACAATAACTACAACACAAAGAGGAAAAATTGCTTTCAACAAACAGGACAGTGGAGGGCTGCTGCAGACACACAAGTGATGAAATCCATCTGACGCTGAGGGAGAGGAATCAACACCTAATGAAGAGATGAAGTTTATGTGGACTGAGACGTGGAGACAGCTCGGTGGGGGATGTATTCTGTGAAGAATCCAATACAAAATTTCACATCAGTGGTGCAGATTTTGCCTGTAAGTACAGATCCTTCCTTTGTCTTTTCAACCAGATAAGAGTGTGATCATTCCTGCACGTGCTGTTTTGAGTATTGGCTATCATTAAAAGTATTTGAGAAATAAATCAATAATAAGTCACATATACAGTTTGTGTCCAAAGAGGCTGACCTCTGACCCCGCAGGCTGCGTAATCCATCTAACCCCAGGTGGAAGCTTCATTGAATACATCAGTCTCGGGGGGGAAAAACAAATAGATATACCTTGGGCATCACCCTCCACCAAGTTCCATTAACTGAGGGAAATCAGGGCGCTCATCAGGCAGAGACCAGAGGTCAGCCCAGCGAAACAGGGATCATCCTGATGATAGGGCTGCAGAGTTATGTACTTTATTAAAATGAATACTTTCACATTTCAAATTGAGGTTGCAATTTTTGTGACACATTTTTACTGAAGCTGAAAATTTGACCCCATTCTCAGTGAAAATGTTCTCCACATTCCTCTTTTTTTCACTAACCAGGGCTTCACTGATTTGACTTTCTCTCTTTGCACATCTCATACCTTAGCACAATATTGCTCTGTCTTCTGAAGGTGCAACTTAGAAAGAGGTTGCTGTTGATTGGCTGCAAATGAATTAAAAATCCTGCAGAGGGGAGGCCATGGCTTCATGATGCTGAACATTTAAGGATTCTTGTTTCATTCGTTCTTCAGGCCTGTCTCCTGTGACCGCCATGCCCCTGTTCAGCTGGATGAAATGGTCCAATGAAAAGAAAGCACAGGTTGAGAATGAAGAAGCCTCTCTGAAGACCTCTGAGCTCGTGCCCAGTCGCATGTTGATCAGAGAGCTCCTGTGGCATGTAGAGGAACGCGAGCAGCTGGCGAGGGAGCTGGAGCAGGAGAACAGGCTGGCCCACAGTGCTCTGGGTCTCCGCTGGTTCCAGAAGTACCCCAGGTTACGGACCCTCATCCCTACATCTGAGCTGAACCAGCTGGAGTTCCTGTGTGCACAGATCCCTCCCGTCCATGCAGCCACTGTGCTCTCCAGGTATTTGTAAGCAGCCCGGCTGCGCTCCATCCTCACATTAGTATGCTGTCAACAGTGGCTAGCTGCTTCTGCATCAACACAAGGCCTGACAGCAGGCGAAGCAGAGACCCAAAGGGAAAGAAAGGGAGGGAGGGCGGGCTGCCAAGAAAGCCATTATGTGTTACTATCACAAAGAGGGCGATGTTAGGTGTGAAGGTGAAGGGGGCCCTGTGAGGCTGAGTGAGGCCAGACTGTCGGGGTTTTCATCCTCTCTGTTTCAGTAATAATGATATTATAAAAAGGATTCTTCTACATGGTTGAGCAGCACAGTGACCTACTTACTTTATTTACCATGAAACTCACTGCTGGGTCACCACAGTGCGCTTACACAAGCAAACAACTCAAGAATAACATTCAATGAGAAACGTATCAAACAAAGAACACACCGTCATTATGTGACCTCTAGTTAATGCTAATTCTTGCTCCCTCAAGTGTTTCATTAACTCTACTGGTGGCATCCTTCCACAGGTTTCGCGAGGTGCTTGCCACCAACAACATCAGACCATGGGAGCTGGCGTCTGTTTTCAAACAGGTGCTGAGGGACTTCCTCAGTCAAAAACTCTGCAATGAAAAGGAGGACCTCTCAGTGCAGCCAGCACAGCTCCGACCAATGGAGACTTGGACCAGTCGCTACAAAATGAAGCAGGGCTTTGTCACACCCACAGTCCCAAACTGTGGAGACCACCAGAGGGAGGAGATCCCAACAATATCCGGATATGTGGACTGGGCCATGAGGCACTCCGGTTCGAACACAATCTTCAACAGAGACTGGGACCTTCCTTATTTTTACCCGGTTCCACTCAGGTCTACAGGAGCGTACAGCACTACACTATAGCTTTATTTGCACAGGCCGCATGAAAGAAGTCTTAACCTGGAAGAACAGGATGAATAAAAACATAAAGTCGAGATTGAAGAGTAAAATCCTTTTCAAGACAGGAACAGCAAAGATGACTGCACATCCATCCATGCACACGTAGCACTGATTTAAATATTAAAACCATAAAGTCTCTATTGCTTTGTCAGAACTCATGTTATAACTATTACACTGTGGCTTTGGCAGCATGCTTTGGTTGTCATGTCCTGCCTCCCGAGACTCAACTTCCCTAATTCACCATCCCCCTTACCCCTGAGGGACTACTACGAACTTTAAGGGACGTGTGCACAAGCAACTTTAGAACTTTATAGACATTTTCAGAGGAGCATATTATGTGGAAAAGGCTTATGAGAGGACGCACTGCTCTAAACATCTTTGGTGTTGTTCCGACACAAGGAAACACAGAACCCACTGCATTGATTCAGGATGTAATAACTCAATCATCTGTATTGATTTCAGGGAGGTCACAGTTTGTGAACAAAGTGTGGAGCGGTTTTAGGCTGGGTGAACTATTTGGGGAACTGTACAAATGCAATGATAGTTTTCCACCTGCTGTTTTCAATCCCTAATCAATGGACCAACTTTATTCCCGTCGTCCTATTGAAAAATCTTAGGCATGTATTTCAAAGGAATATTGTCAGGTTGTGAAAATGAGTCACAAGAGCACTGGATGTCTTCACCTGGACAAATAGGCACCAACCTGAGTGGACATAAGTTTTAAAAATATGCAGTGGTTGATGTTTTTATTATTTATCTGTTCATGGGTGGAAAATTTTAACAATTTGCAAACTTAATTTCCTGTCCTGGTCATAGACTTTAAGTCTTTAGAGTCTTCTCAGTGAATTTGTGTCTCCTTGCGATTCATTAATTCTGCTGTAATGTTAATACGTTTTGAGCAGTTAAACCAAAGAGTGATGTTATTGTCAAACAACTCCAATTTTTTTACAATTAAAGGAGAAGTTTTAGAGAAAACCCAGTAAAATAAACAAAGTTTGAAGATTTTCTGTCTCATTTGTTAACACATTTATTTCATTCAGTATGTGTAAATCTTGTCTACAGCCCTGACCATGTCACGCTGCAAATATCTACATGGCAAAAATGTTTAAATTGTGAGGTTCAAGATAGTAAGCTGTAAGAAATCTAAAATGAAATACTTATTCATACTTTTACTGGTATGAGTCAGCTTTCCTCTATTAATGAGAAACACACCTGTTATTGTGAAGCTATTCGTAGCCAAGTAGTTATACATACACTTTCTTAGGGTTGCAAAGGGGTGGAAAATTTCCGGTAAATTTCTGGAAAGTTTCGGGTATATTTCCATGGGAAGTTAAGCTGGGGAAATTTGGAAAGATTCCAAATTGGAAACTTTCCATGGGAATTGATGGGAATTAATGGGAATTGAAGGGAACTTAATGGAAAGGTATCATATCCAAGCATAAATATTTGTTTTGTTATAAGCATGTTATATCCATCCAAAATAATACAATTAAAACAGATTTATTTGTTAGTAGAACTTTATCAAGTGTTAAATATTTTATTGAACAACCAATTATTTCATTGAAGAACAAAAACATGAATGTTAAGTTAAATATTACTCATCCCCAGACCCAACCATAGACTGTATAAATAATAGACGTAGTATCTGGGACGTCACCCATCTGTTCCTGAGCACTGTTTTGAAGCCAATCGACGGCAGCAGCCATATTGGAAATGAGGAACTCAACCAGGGATAGTGTGACGTAAAGAGGTGGAGTTTGAGCCTCCTAGTCAACAGCTATGTGTTCCCGTCCGGGAGTCAAGTCAGTCATGTCCTTATTTTGGCAAAAACTCGTGATCTTAATATCTTCTGAACCGTCACATTAGAAAAAAATTCAATTTTGATAAAAAACAATATATTTGAAGTTTTTAGCCAACTAATGTGCTTACAACATGAGTTCTGTGGGCTGCACTCCCAACCATAGAAGATGCTCCCTGGCTGGCTTGTGTGACCATAGAATGTAAATAAAAATGGGCAGCGTTGCTCCGCCTCTTCCTGTTGTACGGTTCTGAAGCCAAAAAATCCCGCTCCTGGGCGCAGCCATTGTGCAGCCAGAGCCTGTGAAGCCACTGTAACGAGCTCCGCCCTACAGCGTAGCATCACAAGACGCTGTGTGTCTAGGGATGGGTACCGAATTCGGTACTTTCATAGGTACCGACCGAATTCCGTCGGTACTACCGAGTACCAACTCACGTAAAATCAAACGGTACCATGTTTCGGTACCTAAACACATCCCTGTGACTGTGAGGGAGTGGAAGAGGAGGCGAGTTTCCATACTTTCGCCCTGTAATAAAGTTAGAGACTGATCGGGCGGACGTCTCTGCTCTCTGCATCTGCGTGGGAGCGCGCCAAACGGAGCCTGCAGCTGACGGGCACGTGCACTCACTCACCGCGAGGCAGAACTACAGGAGGATTAAGTTTATTTTATACAGTCTGACCCTCTCGCTCCGACTACCTGCCCTGTTTATAACAGTTTCTGTGTGCGTGAATGCCCAACAAGTTAGTTGTGTGTCCTGTTATTATAAAGAGACGGAGAACTGACTTTTTCCTGTCTGCAGGCATTCACGTGTTCATTGATAAACTCCCGAAAGAGCAATTAGACACCACGAGGACGTGTCAGCTAATATATCTAATCACCTATATATCCTGTTTCTGTTCATTTCATGTTAAATTAAATAAATATGTTAAATTAAACAATTTTTCTTTAAATTAACATTTATTACCACATAAACACACAGAAGTACAGAAAATTGGTACCATTGAGTACCGGTACCGATTCCCAGGTACCGGGTATCGGTACCGTATCGGTTCAAATGTGAAAGGTACCCATCCCTATGTGTGTCTTTTGAAGTTTCCCTCTACGGCGGCTGTGAATCAAAGGAAACCCGGAAGTAAAACCCTGTTTTTTAAACTTCAATAACTAACGAAAAAGAAACTTTTCAGGAAAAAGAGGCCTTGAACACAAAACAGTCAAATACTAACTACATATCACCACAGCATACGGATATGAGAAACATTCATACGACGTGTATTTATTTTTTAAAGTTTGACTGCTTCCCCATTCAAATGAATAGGGGAGATGGATTTTTTGACCTATACTGCAGCCAGCCACCAGGGGGAAGACACTCCGCTGAAAGCTTCACCACCAGCCGAGGGAGCTGCTCCCCTGTGTGACAGCTGCCAATCACGGTTCAGGTTCAGAGGTCATGTGGGTGTGGTCAAGTTGAAAGCTGACCAATCACCAGAGGGTCAGTGCGTCGGTCAAAAGTAGTTTGACTTGCGCAAGCAGAATTCAGCTTCGAGAACAGAGCAGTGCCTGCGCGCGCGCGTACCTCGCCCTGGCCTCGCTGTGCTCTCGCGGACAGAAACTTTCTGCGCAGAGCTAATTTGTGCACCTGCGAACTGTTGTTCACAAGCAAGTGTCACTCTCCACCTCTGTCCCTGTGATTTTATGCGCGCTCGCAGCTGCCTAAATACCTCTCAGTTGTTGAATCGCGAGGAGTACATATCTGAGCGTGTGAAATATTATTATCTGCTCGTGTATATGTTTTTACGAGCTCTCCCGTTCTGACACAAATCTATCCCCATGTTTGCCGTTGTTGCCGCATTTACCGTAGAAAGCTCCGCGTCTACAGCTTGTTTAATTCCAGTTTGGTGAAACCTCAGACACATTCAGTAAGTTTTGATCAACTCCTTGTTGAAAGAAGCAGATGCATCTCAGAGTGCCGTGAACTGTGTCAAGTGCCTCTGTCACTGCGAGGTGCATTCAGTGACCGTCGTAAATGTGCAATACAGAACTTTCATGGCATTTTTCTGTGAATCAAGAGAATCAAAATACAGTCACAGGGGCCACATCAAGAATGTTTTCTAAAAACTACTGTAATTTGGCGTATTTACTTGTTATTGGGGGGGGAAAGAAAAAAGAAAAGAAAAATCGCAACTTTCACCGCAATTTTTTCAAAAAGCTGTCGCAAAATCCTGGAGGGACTGGTAAAGGGTGAAGCCAGCTAGCTAGCTAGCTCGCGACACTTTAAGCTAACCGTTACCTTCCTCCGGTGTGTTATCTCACCTGGAGTCTTTAGACGGAGCTCCATCAACACTCTTCTCGGCCGCTTCTTCTGTCAGTTTAATGTTGGCGAACTGAGCACCCGAGATGAACCAGTCCGTGATTTCTTCCGCTGTGAACACTTTCTTCATTTTGTCTTCTCTAAAGTGTTCGCATGTTCCCACCTGTGGTTCGGTCTGAACTGGTCTGAGCCGGTCCGAACTGAACGAGGAGGTTGAGCGTCTACATCGACCCCTGGTGGTTGGACTAAAGTAATAAATCATGCGAAAAATCAGACTCCTCCCTTTACAGTATTTTTTAAATATTTAAATTATTTACTTATTACATTAAATTTAAAAAAAAAAAGAAAAATAGCACGAATAAGATAAGGGTGAGGGGATAATCTTGCTTTTAATTTGGAGTAGTTTATTTTAGCCCTGGACTGCATTATTATTATTAATATTATTCTTTTTATTATTATTTGTATTATTTGTATTATTTTAATCATTATCTAAACCATTGTTTTAACATGTATTTATTTATCTTTTTTGGTTTGTGTTCATCTGATCTCGTTAACTCTACCTTATTTTTAACTTTTCCTTCCACTCTTACTTATTTTATTAATTTTACTGTGTTGATTTTCTTTTACTTTTTAAGTATTTCTTTTTTTTAATCATGACTTTTATAATTTTACCATTGCTGTTGTTTTGTGACTGTCGGTCACTCTGTGAAGCACTTTGAGCTACCTGTTTTTATCTATGAAAGGTGCTATATAAATAAAGCTGAGTTGAGTGAAATTATTTTTGAGGACTGACTTGACAGAATTCTGAATTCCAGGTGTAACTTTAGACTCTAACACCTGCGTCTAAATTTGGGAGTATTTATTTTAGTATTGTGTCATGCATATAATCATATGCACAAGACACCATGAGTTAATGCAGTCCAGGGTCAGTACGCACAACACTCATTGTAAGGAAACTGAGGAAGAAAATTATTACAAAATAAAATTAATATAAAAAATGCAGACTACTTAAAGAGATTACCTATTTTCCAGGCTTTTGAAAATGATCTAGTTCAAACACGTCAGAATTAAACAACCATCCTAGTTTTTACACATCTGTCCACCACAATACATCAGGCTTTTCAAAGGCAATTTCTTGAAATAATATCTCTTTGAGGTCATCATAGTTTGTAGTGCTAAAGAAAATGGGACTCCACTTCATTCAAATCACACAACTCACAAAATCTGTTTTCTTCTGGAATATTATTGAATTGACCAACCCTCAATGGCCAGAAGAAGAATACCAGATCATAACTGTGCAACCAAAGATCTTTGACTGCTAGATAAACAAGATGTTAGATATAATTTGGGGATGATATTATTTGGAATTCTGATTTAAAACTCACAATTCTAAGAGTTTTTAAAAATATTTTTTAACAAAAACTCAGCATCGTGCAAAGTAAGTAGGTGTGACAAAAGAAGAATTAAAAAAAGTTAGGCCCAAATTCTATTTTTGATGTATTATGTAACTTAACAGAGAAGAGTTTATAGAGACAACCTGTCTGGCTTGTTCAGGAAGTCGGATTCATTACATATGAGAAATATTGATCACATCTGTCGAACAATAGAATTGAAATATTAATTTGTGACAGGTGCTCAGTGTGGCCTGGTTCAATGACAATCTTCAAGAGAAATTTGTGATAAAATTTTACAGAACTGAAACCTTTAAGTGAAATAGCATAAAATCTGAAAAAAGACATTATAGCAAACTGGAGGTCAAAAGAAGAAGTTTTATTTAAAGTCACCATTAAAAAAAGTAAAAGAGCATCATGCTAAGAAAGACACTGGCCTTCACACCTCAATATGACAGGGACACAATGAACCATCTACTGAAGACACAGCTGACATGCACAAGACAAGAAGATTATAAGCAAACTTCTGTAGTTTTCACCGCACATTCAACAACTAACAGAACCATCTGACGAGACAACGAGATGACTCAACTGGTGACATTTCATTACAGCTGGGCTGTCAATGCAGCTGGTATCACAGATCAATGTAAAATGTACAGTATTCCCCCAGGAGAGACTTTGTGTGAGGTGTCATTTGAACACTTGTCATAAGTTCCCTGAATGACAAAAAGGCAAAAATCTGAATCGATGTCTGTGTATTTTAACAATTCAAAAAGTGGAATTAAAAATAGTTACAGACTGGCTCAAAGATAAAGTTTATGTCCCTTAAAACTTTTAAAATCTGGATTTTACGTCATCTCCAAGCACCCCGTGTTCTCTCGCATTAAACCGTTCTCCGTCCTGAGCCTTTCAATTTCCTTCGAGACAAAAGAAATGCAGAGTTATTGACCTCCTGTGATCACTTGCCTCATGTGACCAAAGAGAAACACAGTTTTATGATGGCAGTTGAGTTAGTTACCTCTTGCAATTTGGTGTTTTCCTTTTTCAGCTTCACCAGATATTCGATCCTTTGTTTGTGGTTCTTATGGCCCACAAGCTTTCCATTTTCCTCTGACAGCTGCACATTCTGCTTGCGGAGAACCTCGTTCTCCTGAGAAATAGAAAATAGATCAGAGCTACAGCTTCAATTAAGAGTTCATTGACAAAGTAGAAGACAACATTTTTGTTGATGGATCAACAGTTTGAATGTAACAAAGAATATATTCTTTCAGGGGACTTCTAAGTACTCAAAGTCGCTTTACATAAGGTAAAACTAAAAATAAAACATATAAATAAAACAAAACAGGGACAGAGGTGGGGCAGGGGGAGAGGTCATGTGTTGTATGCTTTTTGGAACAGGTAGGTCTTGAGGTGGCTTTTGAATGATTGAAGTGAGTCAGAGTTGCGGATGTGTGGAGGGAGAAAGTTCCAGAGAGTGGGGGCAGTGATGGCAAATGCTCTGTCCCCCAAGGTGCGGTGCTTGGACTTGGTGATAGGGGACAGTAGATTGGCATCTGATGATCTGAGGCGGCGAGATGGGGAGTGGCGTTTGAGGAGGGCGGTCAGGTAAGAGGGGGCGAGGTTATTGAGGGCTTTGTAGGTGATGAGCAGGATCTTGAAGTGGATTCAGTGCTGAATCAGGAGCCAGTGGAGGTGCTGAAGGATGGGTGTGATGTGGGCTCTGGAGCGGGAGTGGGTGAGTAATCGGGAAGCTGAATTCTGGACATATTGAAGTTTTTTGAGGTCGGTGGAGGGGAGGCCATAGAGAATGCTGTTGCAATAGTCAAGTCGGGAGGTAATGAAGGCGTGGATGAGGGTTTCTGCAGCAGATTAGAAGACTACCCCCATAAAAACTAAGAAAACTATTCCGACTAAACCATTAAGAAATGGGGATAAGAAGTCTACCAAGAAATCAAGCAGTAAACAGACGATGGGCGTGTGAGAGGGACGACGCTATCAATTAGCAGTGTAAGCTAACTGAAACAGGCATCAATAACGGAGTCCAGTGTGGAGAAATGGCCGATTCAGAGCTCATTCTGAGAGAATTAAGAGGATTTCTCCAAGAAAACAGAGAACAACTAGAAACTATCAAAGAGGAAATGAAGAAAGCGAACACTAGACTGGATAAAGCAGAGGGACGAATCGAGAAAGCAGAGGAGAGGATTCAAACGTTATGACTGAGATGCTGAAGCTACATGTGAAGCTCGAGGACAAGTTGATGGACCTGGAGAGTCGCTCTAGGCGCGAGAATATAAGGATCTACGGAGGAGCCTGAAACGGACGCTGCAACGATGGTCACATTCGTGGAAAGTCTGCTTCGGGAGGGGCTCGGAGTGACTGAAGACCTGCCTGACCTGCAGATAGAGAGGGCGTGCCGCCACGTGAGTTATTAAACTAATACTTTGAACAGTAATATGACTATAAACATTGGTAGAGACCAACTAGATTATAAAAAAAAGGGTTGTTCGGGACTCTTCCTTCACTGTGCTGCTTTCGCCGTTAAAGGGCCCCCTACACCGGATTCAGGAGGAGGGCTCCCTTTAGAGCCGTTTCGGAGAGGCTCAACAGGGTCTGCCTAATAGACCCCTACATAGGAAGTCACACTGATTAGCATTTTAAGTTTGTTGTTTATTAATCTGTTGTTTGTTCATTGTTTATCTGTTTACTCTCTGCTGGTTCTCACAGGGAGGGGGGAACTTACCAGGTGCGTGAGTGTGGTTGAGGTGGGAATCACTTAGATGACTAACAGATCCATAAGAATGGCCTCGTTTAACATAAATGGTGGACTCAATCCAATTAAGAGGGGTAACATTTTGTCTAAACTTAGGAAAGATAAAGTTGAAATCCTGGCAGGAAACAAGTAAAATTTGCAGATTAGGAGACTCATCCAAAATTTTGAGGTGGTGCGCCTACGATTCTGAATTTGTATCAAATAAAAATGATGATGGATTTAAAAATTGGATTGCAAAGGGTTTAAATATCTATTACTCATTTATCCACACGGGGGCATTCCAGGGCTTTTAAGCTTTACAGAATGACAATTTATTGGGGAAAGATGACTTTAGTAGATAGTTGCAAGTTAGACATTACTTTAATCAAAACATGAAAGAGGCTTCAGGTAAAATCGAAACGGGGTTCCTTCAGGTATTTCTCTCATTACTTAAGTCCTGTTCGTGTCACAAAATTATTTCTAGACTGAATGTTGGCATCCAAAAATCTAAACAAGGGAACACAGAGTAAAGAAGAAATGGGAAAGAGAAGGAAATGTAATGATCTCTTGGGAGAGTTGGGAAAAAACATTCCAGTTATTGTGGATCTCAACAGGGTCAAACATATGGCGTGAGTTTGGTTGGAAAAACATTGTTAGATTTTCTGTTACACCCATCCAGAAATGACATCAAGGTAGTGGGGATGCTTGTTGGAGACTCTGTGGAACTGTTGGAGCCAGCCACTTTCATATATTCTGGAACTGCAAGGATATTAAAACGTATTGGGTATTACTTGGTATACTGTTGACGGCAAGTAAAAAAGCCATAAGAAGAAAATGGTTAAAAATAGAACCACCCACAGCTGAGGAGTGGATTAATATTGTGCACGAGATTTTCATTATGGAAAAACTGTCATTCTCCCTCAGAGTGCAACACGGAAAGTTTTACCAGATTTGGACAAAATGGACTGAGTATGTGAAACCACTAAGATCCGATTTTGTTTGAAGTTATCTGTATTCTTTGACAGCCCACTCTCTTCGGCTACTCTTAATTGTTTTATTTTTGAGAATCACAAGAGGAAGCTCCCCTGTTCTTTTGTTTATGTGTTGTGGCAATAGAATGACTTAAGAACAAAAAACCTTGGAAAGGCAACATGGACAAATAACAGTCGGACTATATAGTATCACCTTTCCCAATTCCAAGGGAAAGTGGTGATTATAGGATGGAGAATATTTGAAGCAGACTAAAGAAAGACCGTGATACTGAGATGTTAAATGCCAAAAAAAAAAAAAGAATATATTCTTTTAGTAAAGCTTCTGCAGTGAGACCTGCAGGTTTTCCTCTACTTTAAGACCACTCTGGCTCTGACCTGGAGTAGTTTTTCCTCTTCGAGTACCCTGTGGTTCAGGTCTCTCAGCTCCAGACATCTGTTCCTCAGCTCGGTGGTCAGCTCCTGAACGCAGGTTTGAGACTGGGCCAACATGGACTCCTGGGCCTGCAGTCTAACCACACAGAGAGCTTGTTAACTCATGTTTTGATGGAGATTGAGAATAATAACAATAACTAAAAGAAGGCTTACTTCTTCAGAGTGTCAGACAGCTTCTGCTCTATTTTGTTCTGTGAATAAAACGAGAGGACCAAATGATTATGTGAGTATTCAGTAAAGTGAAGAACAGAGGGAGAAAAACAATGACTGACCTTCTCTGCTCTCTCCTGCAGCTCTCTTCGCATGGACTGCTTGATGGCTTCATCTGGCTCTTCACTGAAACAAATAGAAAGTAGTGTTATTATTTTTTGTAAACATCACAATGAATGATCTGAGGTATTGGATGAATAAACTCAACCTATTGGTTTTCCCATTCTGGTTCTGCTTGGTGTAAAACTGGTCAAGTAAAGCTTGGATCTCCATTCGGACCATCTCTTTCTCACTCAGCTGAGTCTGAGGACAGAAAACACAAAATATTTCCTTTCATTCAAAAAGGAATCAATTTTGATGTTACATTTTTAAAGTTAGGATGATGACAGTAAACCCGTTCTAACCATACTGAAAATGTAAAGATGAACAGCTATGGATGAATGTAACTTTGTGTTTACCTTGAGCCGTTGGATCTCTTCATTCTTTGCAGTTCTCTCAGCGTTCAGCTCGCTTAAAAGAACCTCCATGGTCATCATCGAGGAGCGCCGATTCTGCAGCTCTCTCTCCTGGCTCTCCAGCACCTGGGTCAGGTCTCTGTTGAAGCTCAATGGAGTGCAGGGGGTCTTGATAGAAGAAACAAACAAACCAGAAACGTTGCACTTCTGACTGCATATTAAAAACCATATAAAGCCACACAAAAAGCAGTGATGAGCCTTACCCGAGGTAGAGATTTTGGTGTGACTGTCAGTCCAGCTGGGGATTTGAAACCGCCATTTCTGATTGTCCTTTCCACGGCTTCGTGCTGTTGTTGCACCTGGAAAAAAAGCCCTTATAAATAAGTAAATGTGATAAGACTGTTGATTTAGTTAACTGTTGTTGTTAATTTACCACCCTTGTTCTTACTATATTGACATAATTAAGAAAACCTCACCTTCTGCTGAAGACCCTTAATCAAGATGTCCTTCTGGGCTGTTTTTGCTTGAGATGCTTGAAGGAGGCCGTTCTGCTCGTCTAAAACTTTAGTGAGTCTGTCGACTTCCTCAGTGGCATAAACAACCTCCTCCTGCAACACCTCCACCTGAGGACGGACACACACATTAGTATATTGGGTAAATATGTCCCAGCAGTCATCACTCGCAGTAACAAAAATGTATCAAATAGATAAATCTGGTCAAACTTACCTCTATTTTGTTGGACGCCACACTCCTCTCTAAAGTTTCCTTAAGGTTGCATATTTCTGTCTGCGTCTTCGAGTCCTGTTCCCTCATATCGTCTCTTTCCTGGCAGGCAGCGTCATACTTCGCCTGGAAGAGCAATGAAGTGTCAATTTTGACTACTGCATAATTACTTGTAACATATTCATGACAAACACAGGCTGACAAAGCAGAGGGGGTGAAGTACTGTGATGTCTTTGATGTCTTCAGACAGTTGCGTAATGCACTCATCCTTCTGGCTCTGCTCACAGCGGAGGTCTCTGGTTTGGTTCATCAGATCTAGAACAACATCCTGTCGAAGATACGCAGATTGGATTTAAAAGGGTAGCAGACTCACTTGAATGAGATATGAAGGAATATAAACGGAAGGAGAATTGTTCCACTCAGGCTTACTTTTCCCTGCTTGATCTCCTGCTCCAAGCTTTTTATAGTTTCACTGGTAGAGTTCAGATTTTGCTCAAGATCAACTACTTTGGAGGCCTTTAAAAACGAAACAAAAAAGAGGGTTTCAGTGACTGAGCTGCAATCGTTTTTATCTCACATAGTTTTCATTTGCAAACATGAATCTTCTCATCAGGACTGACCTGTTGTTGATTTTGTGCATTCAGGTCTGAGACTTGTTTTCTTAGCTGTGTGTTTTGCTCCATGGATTCAATGAGTTCTCTGAGGGAAACACAACAGCACTCATTATGATATGAGATTTTGAAAACAATGAAAACAAGCAGTAAACACATAGACCTGTAAACACTCACTTTGATGTACTTTCTTTGTTCTCTCTTAATTGGGAGATCAGAGTGCCTGTGTGCTCCTGCTCGTTCTGCAGAGAACCATTCGCTTCCTAGAAAAAGGAGCAGAAAATACAAACACTTGAGTATTCCTCACATTGACATCTCAGGAAGAATAACAGCGATAGTTGAGCTAATGGTTCCACTCACTGTGAGCTGTGCACTCAGTTGGTGGAGCTCCTGCTGCCTGTCCTGCAGCTGCTGTCTCGCCTCATCAGCCTCAAATTTGGCCTCGGCCTGCAGCTGGTCGAATGAATCCTGCAGTGTGCGATGTTGCTCCAGAAGCTGCTCCCAATCCAGCCTGGAAATAACAGAAGGGAAGTTAAGGGCATGCAATGAAATGAAGAGAAACCATGCAGATGTTTGAAGGCTCATGCTTACTGGACTTTGTCGAGTTGGAGCTGTGTGCTGATGAGACTGTTGGAGAGCTGGCTCATCTCTCTCTGCTGCTCACTCTGGCCGTCTTTGAGCTCGTTCTTCACCAGAGCCAGCTCCTTATCGGACGACTGCAGTACCACGCGGAGATCACGGATCTCACTCCTCAGCACTAGAGGACAGGGAGAAAAGACTTGACACCTAAGCACTCTTGTTTGTGTAAATCCTAAGAGGCAGGCAAAGAACAAAAATGTTGATCTATTTTTAATCTGATATCAATTGTGTTCTAATTGAAAACTGAAACCAGACTGAAAACTAAAGGGGACAGGGCTTTTTCAGCCAGAGCTCCTACACTCTGGAACAGCCTGCCAGAGGAGATCAGACTTGCAGAGTCAGTTGTTTTATGTCATAACTCAAGAAACATTTTTACAGGAAAGCTTTTATTGTATGATTTTATCAGAACCAGAATCAGAATCTGCTTTATTGGCCAGGTATGCTTGAACACAGAAGGAATTTGACTTTGGTAAACTGTGCTCTCTTTGTACAAGGCATAAGAATAAGACCTACAAATAAAAATAAAATAAAAATAACATCAGCTATAAATACAAAAGAACAACAAATAGGCATGACTAATATGTACAGGCTAAAATAATATGATTATTACATTTTAGCTCTGATTTTAAGGGTCTGTTTTATAAGTTGGTATGGTTTTTAAGCTTTTTAAGCATTTTGCTTTGCACTTCTTCTTGTTTTTATTGCCTGCTGTAAAGCACTTTGTTACTTGTATTGAAAGGTACTATATAAATGAAGTATTATTATTATTATTGTTATTAATTGTGTTTAAGACATAGGGGAAGGTAGGGAAAAGATTTAGCTAGAATACTGTAATGTAAGTTCCCTAATCTTTTATAACCATAGACGGTATGTGAAAAAATGATTTGCTATTCTAGTTTATCGATTGCAACTGTTTTACTCTGAAAAACAACCATGAATAATATATTTTCACGTGATTTTCCTTTTTTTTCTTTTATTACTATTTTAGCAAAAGGGAATAAAAAGAATGTTTTCATGGTTTAACTTTTTCTCCTGATTTAAAATAATCGAAAACGATTAAGGATCGTAATGCTGGTGACAAAACTTGTATTCAAATTGTCTTAAGCCATAAACATCCAAGAGAAAACACAATTACTATAATTTTCCTCTTAACTTCCTCTCAGTGTTCATCCATTGTCTCTTCTTCCAATGACAGAAACTTTCATCAACAGCTTTAGGTTGAAAAACATTAACCCCCTACCGTCTGCGGCCTGCTGTTCAGACTGAAGGCTCTCCTGCAGCTCACTGACAGTTTCTTGCAGGTTGAGCTGATCTCTGGTCTTGTTTGCTCGTTCAGAAGCCAGTAGCTAAATACGTTTTCAAGGACAAATACAAAAAGAGGAAGTTATGTCAAGGTCATCAGGGTTTTTAACAAAATGTTACATTTCAAAGACAAAGGTGTAAATTAGAAATGTGTGGACCGCCTACCTCATCTTTGCGCTCAGTGTCCTGTGACATCGCAGCGATCTGCCCCTCAAGTTTTGCAATTTGCTGCAGCAGTTGTCTGTTCTTTAGCTCCTCCTCATTCAGCTGCGTCTGCACACGACTCGTTTGATCCTGATGATTAGTTAAACAAAGAAATGAGGCACAAGGAAAAGAGTCATTGTGTTTCTTGTGCACATTTATAAGGGATACTCCACTTTGTCGTACCTGCACTTGCCGCAGTTCCTCGGTCAAAGCCATCTCTGTCATGTCTGGAGGAGGCTGCTCACACCAGATGTCATCTCCACCATCATCGATCCCGTTCAGGTGTTCTGGGCTCGCCAGAGGCACAAGACGGGACCGCAAGTTGTAGGCTTTGGTGGGAGTGGTGAGAATCTGGACGATGGACAGAATGCATGTTAAAATAATCTGCAAGGCACTACATTTATTTTGAATGTAGTAATGTTATTTGGTTGGCCTCCAAACCTCAAGCTCTGCTCACCTTTATAGTTTCAACATGAATTCTATTCAGCTCAGAGACCTCCTGCTGTTTGTAAGAATTTGTAGCTTCCAAAATGTTTTCCAAATGTCTGTTGGACTTCTCGAGGTATCTTTTCTCAGACTCCAGCTGAGACAACTGTTTCCTAAAAACAAAGAATCCATAAAATACATCACATTAGTTTAGAGGCCTATGAAGCACTGCAAGAAAAATGGCCTCTTCTGTTAAGATCACTAAATCCAGCAACCTTAGAATAAAACAACAGCCTCTTCTTTTAGGACAAAATTCAGAGCTATGGAAGAACATTTCAATAAATTCAATATGTGAAGCAGGAAGAGACATTGTCTTGCCAGATTTGCCTCAAGTGGATGTCCGGAAACATAAACAGTTGTCACCCATTTGGCTTTATTTATTGCTCAGGAAGCAGTAATTAAAAATAGAGGTGTTATCATTGTTGTAACTATTTTCTGTTCCTGGGTTTTTGGCAAAACTGGTTTCTAACTTCTTGATGGGTTTGTTCCTGAACCCCTGTGGAAATGTTGAATAATGCACATTTTAAGTTTAGCCTGTAAGGTTTTTTATTTCCAATTCAACGCTCCTTACTTGGTGACTTCTTTGTACTCCTCAAACGCCTGAAGTGCAGCACCGAGGTCAGACTGTTTCTGAAGTAGCTGAGCCTTCAGCTTCTCAGTTGCAGCAGCTGAAACAGATTCTGCTGAAGAGGCTGCTGACGCTGTGTAGGAGAAACAAGATAATTAACACATGAATAGATACACAGGATAAAGTGAATGATGTGAGCTGTTTATTATCTTACTCTCGGTGTGTCTCTCCGTCTCCATCGTCCTCTGGAAGACCTCTTCCATCTCCGCTGCAACCTGACCCACAGCCTCTTCAGCGTTCACCACTGATTCAAGAGAACGGAGCTGACGGTTCTCCTCTCTGAGACTGAAGTTCTCCGCTGCATATCGGGTCATCTTTGGGTGATGATCAACCTAGAAGTGCAGATTTTTTTTATACGATGAACGGTGCTATACATGTATAACATTTAGGAAATTAAAGGCCAGCATTTAAAGAAAAACAAACAATACAGAATTTTCCTCATCAGCTTTATAGTTCCAAAAAGGATTATTAAACATCTCCAAACTCCAGGTTAGGCTCAGCTGCCATGGTCCAAGCAGTGTTCAAATAAAACTGTATTTTGTACCTGATCCCTCAAGATCCTGATCTCTTCTTTCAGCTGGTCGATCATAGCCTGGGAGTCCTTGTCGGTAGGTGATCCGTGTTCTGCCTTCAGTCTTTTCTCAAGGCGAGAGATGTGGTCCTCTCGAAACCTGACGATCATCCGGCTGGAATGGATGAACTTATCTTTCTGAGTCCACGCCTCCTCAAGCCGAGCCACCTTCTCGGTCAGCATCTGAGGGGAGTCAAAAAAACACAGTGAGTTCCCCTGCAATGTGATTTGACTTCAAAGCAGTATGAATACCAAAATGGAAGAACCCAAGACACACACCCTTTTTTCCTCTTCTCGTTTCCTCCACAGACGAATCGCAGAAAGAAACTTTGTTTTATAAAAGCCACCCTGTTGATTTCCTACGGAGGGAACTGATGGAAAAAAAACTGATTTACACTTTTGAAACATACCAGAGAACCTTTTCATTCATTTCTATTCTTAAACCAAATTTTATATGTAACACAGCAGCCTGATTTCCTGTTTATTTCACTGCTGTACTTCATTTCATTGTGTGCAAAAGTTACCCATAGGGATTTCAGGTCCACCAGGAGCCATATCTCTCCCATAGTCCGCTCCCTGAGATGCCAGCACCTGTGCGAGCTGCTCCTTCAGCTTCTTCACCTCAGCCTGCAGCTGCCTCACATTTCCCTGAGTGTCTTCGTTGATAATGGCCTAACATGACAAAGTAAATGTGCAGGGATGAGATTCAGTGCTTTAAATCTGAAATCACTATAATCTGGCTGTGTTAGTGACAGGTACCTTATTCTTAATCAGCTTCGCTCTCTGGGCAAAATGTAAGGTGGACAGTGTTTCTCCAAAACACTTTGATCCAGGGTGAACATTGGCTATGATGTAGGTCTTTGCATTTCCTCCCAAAGAGTCCTGATGTTATGATACACAACAGAAAAGGTTAGTACAGTGTATAATATCTTGTAGAATGACTTTTGAATGCTTTATTAAAAAGGGTTAGAATAAAGTGTAGTCTATTTATAATTAAGAAGCAACGCTCACTCTTAGCAAGAATGTGAGTTTTGAATCCCTGTAGCAGATGTGACGGTTCTTCCCATTGGACACATCAACCAGTGCCATGATCACCTGACCAAGGCACATGAGGGAACGATTGATACTGCTGGCTTCCTAAACAAGAAATATTACACACATAAGCTGTTAGCAACATTAAAACCATAAATTAACCTCAATATGCAGCTCGATTCATGAGCAAAGCTTCACCTTGAGCCTGGAGCCTTCTGCATGAGTGTCTTTCTGCCTCTCAGACCCAGCCAGATCCACCAAGTTCAACTGAGACATTCTGATGTTCACCACTTCATTGATGGACTCTTTGGACTCCAGAGTCATGGTGAACACAGCGTGAGATCTGGAAGACTCTCGGTTCATGGAGGTAGAGGCTACTCGTCTATTACGCCAGCCCATGGACAGCACCTAAGAGGTCCCAAACATGCTTTGAGTACAGCTCTTTAAAAATACTTCTTAAGATCGCACATCCATTGAATTAACTATCATTTTAGTAATAATAAGCAAAGTAGTAGGCTAATAACCGTGTATGAGTCATACAAAGAAAGATGTTCATACCTGGTAGGCTTCAGCAGCCGATTTGACAAACTTCTCCACTGCTCCATCAACAAACACTCCTTTCTTTATGTTCTCCCTCACGAACAGGCTGGCTGAGGCGGTGTCCAGGAGGTCGTAGATTTGTTCATTGTATATCTCAATAAATGAACATTTGCAAAGGAAACTCTTTGACTGACCAGACTAGAAGAATAAAGAACAAAACATCAAATTCATTAGGACACCATTCAGAGTTTATTAGTTGACGACACTCTCGTGCAGATAAATGTCAGTGCTCACCTTTTCAACCTCTCTGTTGATGAGGAAGAACAGGTATTCAAAACTTCGGGGAATAACTCCTCTTAGTTCATCTGTGAAGTTATCCAGCTCTGATGGTCCTAGAGAAAGAGAGAGAAGAGTCAGAAAAAGCCAGTATAGAATTACTTAAATGCTGGATCTGGTGTTCATAGTACAAAATGCAATGAAATACTTAAATCTCACCCAGCATGGTGAATGTTTTTCCTGAGCCTGTCTGTCCACTAAAAAAGCAAAAGAGGAATCTGATAAGAAACTAAACATGTGCTTCACATGTATTACAAAACAGATTAATAAGGTCAAATAATATCTTTAATTATTGTGATTTTAAGTCAACTTACTAGGCAAATATTGTACCGTTGTATCCATTCACACAAGACTCAACAATATTCTTAGCCACACTGGAGAACACAGAGTCCTGGGGAAACATGTTGGATAAAAGTCAGACAAGGGCCAACTGTAGAGCAAGCTTTCACCCCCACAAATATGTTGCTTTTTTAGACTCTGTCGCAAACCTGAGATGTGTCCATATCAGCAACATGGTCGTAGGTGAACGTCCGTGGTTCTGGTTTTGACAGCAGGCGGATGGTGTTGGGGGAAGTGACAGTGAGACACAGATTCTGATCTCCATCTGTGGTCAGCCCGGTACCCCGGGTCAGTGGTCGCACCCGTACAAAAACTTTGATGGAATCGCTGTCACTGCTGTAAGGAGACAAACAAAAACATTAACTCTTGTTAGAAATGAATTTTTGCTGTTGGAGGTAAAAATAATCAGTTCGGCGTTTGTCATCCCTGCGGCCTGGAAAGTCTGGGAGATGAAAATGTTCAATTCATGGAGAGATTACACATACTTGACAGTCTAAAGGGTAAAACTAGCAGACAAATCTTTTTAAATATGTGATAATAACCCTGATCTAAGATCTATCAAAGAACATGAGCAGTGTGAAGTGGGTAGGATCTGTAATGTTAGTATGAGATATGCAGAGTAGTGTTAAAAGTACTGGAAAGTGTGAGGACTGTTAAATTAAATTAAATACCACCTTACCTGGCAACAAGTTGGGATGAATCACCCGACCCTGTAAACAAAATTGTGAGATTGTTACACTGTCATCTGGCCAAGGATCACTTAGAGAAGGTGGTGCAACAGATTCAGCTATTCTGCTAATGTTAACGGAGGTTGAATTAAAGCGTCAATACGTTTGACAGTTTCAAGTATTTTGTCTCCGAAGGCAATCCAAACAAATATGTTTCCTCTACCTTTTCTGCTGGAATTCATCGTTGACATAAAATGTTCCCTGTAGTTTGTCAGCGATGACCGTCTACATAACACGATTAGAAGAAATCTCTCTCCTCTGTTTACATCCTCAAAATTGGCGGGCAGGATCGCCTGACCTTCTTCTTCGTCGTTTACTTCTTCTTCGTCGTTCAATACCCGGATGATACAAACCCTCCGTGAAAGACAAATGTCGCCCCCTATTGAACCCGGAAACAGCAGCATGTTTTTTTATTTTTAATTATACTGAACATTTTACAAAATTACAAACTCTCATTGAGGATGGTAAACACAGATTACTATGGAAGCCCGTTCCCGCCAGTTAAAAAAAACTGAAGATTAATATATATATATATATATATATATATATATATATATATATATATATATATAATATATATATATATATATATATATATATATATATTATATATATATATATATATATTAGGAATAGTAAAAAAAAAAAAGAAAATGAAAATTGGGTGAGAAAAGTAAAACAAAAAGAAAAAAAAGTGAAGTCATATATCAATAATGAGAAGCTAAGTCATAATAATGAGATAGGTCTAAATGGGCTTCAATGTGTGTTGCGCTGCAGCTACAGTTTGAAGGGGCTGAGACAAAGCTTTGCAGACCTTAATGCCTTCATGGACTTTCAGTTGCAAACGTTTGGCAAGCAACACAGCTACAGTTGGATGCACCAAATATGTTGGATGGACAGAATAATTACAGACTGAGAAACTGTGTGTCAATTGATTCGAATGATTGATGGGTACGGGGTAGAACTGTATGTGCACAACAGTTTGAGACGGCGTGTGTATGTCTGTCGTGGGCCAAACTATGTATGGCATATAGATGGCTATGACAAATTAAAGCCCTATGGAATATGCATCAGTGGTTGCATTGATGGTTTCTCAAGAAAAATGATATGGAAGCATTGCAGGTTATTTAATTGATGCTGTAACTGAAAACAATGGATGTTCTCAAAAAGGTTATTTCACGATTTGTGAATCCACATCTAAAGTAGTCTTCAATGATGATATCCATTAAGGTCTGCAAAGGTTTGTCTCGGCCCCTTCAAACTGTAGCTCCGGCACAAGCACAACACACATGGAAGCCCATTTAGGCCTATCTCACAATTATGACTTAGTATCTAATTATTATGACTTGACTTTTTTTTTGTTACTTTTCCCAAAAAAAATTTAATTAAATTTTTTTCCTCATTCCCTAAACTTTTATTTTATTTTTTTATTTTTTCAACTGGCGGAAACGGGCTTTCCATAGGATTTGCGACTTTATAAAGTCGAAATTTTGAAGTTTTTTTTCTCGAAAATGTACTTTTTTTCATACTAGCCCTAATACGCCGTCGTACCAAAGGATATGGGTTTCATAGTCCTGATAAATTTCTCAGGAAAATTAACAAATAATGTTCTCTTTTGCAAACTTTTAACTCCTCGTTTTGTATCATGTTGACATTATTTTCATCTTTGAAGTTCGCTCCTAGGGCAGGGTCTGATTCGCTCACATCCGGACTTCAACGCGATTGGCTGCTGATCCAGGAAGTGCGTTTCCTTTGAATGTTTCCGGTGATCTCATTGGTCCGTTTCAAGACTTTTAAATTCCAAACGGTTGTTTCCCAGAGTCAGTGAGGGATTTTCAAACGCACATCATTGTGTCTTGACCAGCCTGCTGTTGAAACCTTTGACGAGTTATTTTACATTTTTCGGCCTACTGCAGCTGTGTTTTTAAGGTAGGTGACAGATTAAAACCTCTGTTGTCCGCTCACAGAACTGGATTCAATTATATGTCTCTTACTCTTAACGGTTCTCTTGGCAATGTCTTGTGTTAACTAGCTAACATACGTTAAAACGTGACGAAAGTTAAGTGAACATAGCCAATATTATTATATTGTTGCCAAAAGTATCGTTAGTTCTGTTCAGATTAGACTAATCAATGTGTTGATATTGGTTGCGATTTACTAGAAATGCTTGCTAATGTTCACCTGTGACCTCCACAAAGTTAACAACACATTTTAACATTATGGTGGTCACAGGCAAACAACGCTGACACATTGATCTCCTATAAAAGTTACACACGGTGTAATAAACAAACTCTAAGGTATCAGAAACCTTACTTGAACTAACGGATGAATGAAAATAGTGGTCACAAGACATCAGTAAGACAAAGATGTCATTGAACTACCCAGAGTGTGCACGCAGATCATGCTTGGGCGTGTAAAGGGACACACTGTGGGGCCATAAATATCAGCTGATTCAAACGCATTATTATCCCATCATCATCTGTGTACGTCTAAAACATGTAAAAGTTTGCCACAGCTGCTATTTGTGCACTAAAATACTAAATACATCGTAAGTATTCTACACTGCTCAAAAAAATAAAGGGAACACTTAAAAATTACAATGTAACTCCAAATCAATTGCACTTCTGGGATTTCAACCTGTCCAGTTAGGAAGCAACACTTATTGTGAATCAATTTCACCTGCTGTTGTGCAAATGGAACAGACAACAGGTGGAAATGAGAGGCAATTGGCAAGCCAACCCCTATAAAGGAATGGTTCTGCAGGTGGAGGCCACAGACCATTTCCCTGTCCTCATCCTTTATGCCGGATTTTTGGTCACTTTTGCATTTTACCAGTGCCCTCACTACTAGAGGTAGCATAAGGCGATGTCTGCAACCCACATAGTTTGCTCAGGTAGTGCAGCTCATCCAGGGTGGCACATCAATGCGCGCTGTGGCAAGAAGGTTTGCTGTGTCTCCCAGCACAGTGTCAAGAGCATGGAGGAGATACCAGGGGACAGGCCAGTACACTAGGAAACATGGAGGGGGCCGTAGGAGGACAATAACCCAGCAGCAGGACCGCTATCTGGAGGAGCACTGCCAGAGCCCTACAAAATGACCTCAGGCAGGCCACTAATGTGCATATTGTGAGAAACGGACTCCATGTGGGTGGTATGAGGGCCGGACGTCCACAAGCGGGGCCTGTACTCACAGCCCAACACCGTGCATGGCGATTGGCATTTGCCATAGAACACCAGGATTGGCAGATTCGCCATTGGCGCCCTGTGCTCTTGGAGGATGAGAGCAGGTTCACACTGAGCACATGTGACAGACGTGACAGAGTCTGGAGACGCCATGGAAAACGTTCTGCTGCCTGCAACATCCTCCAGCATGTCCGGTTTGGCGGTGGGTCAGTAATGGTTTGGGGAGGCATGTCCTTGGATGGCAGACCTCCATGTGCTAGCCAGAGGTACCCTGACTGCCATTAGGTACCGGGATAAGATCCTCAGACCCATTGTAAGACCATACTGGTGCAGTGGGTCCTGGGTTCCTCGGAGTTGATTGATGCCCTGATCCAGGTCTGGGAGGAGATCCCTCAGGAGAACATCCGTCGTCTCATCAGGAGCATGCCCAGACGTTGTAGGGACTGCATACAGGCATGTGGAGGCCACACACACTACTGAGCCTCATTTTAAATTGTCTTGTGGAATTACCACAGAAGTTGGATCAGCCTGTGATCTGATTTTCCACTTTGATTTGAGTATTATTCTGAATCCAGACCTCCATGGGTTAATGATTTTGATTTCCATTGATAATTTTTATGTTATTTGGTTCTCAACACATTCCACTTTGTAATGCATAAAGATTTTCAACTGGAAGTTTCATTAATCAAGATCTAGGATGGGTTGTTTAAGTGTTCCCTTTATTTTTTTGAGCAGTGTATTTTATTTCAAATATAACCCTCTGGTGATCTTAAATCCCCTGTATGTGAAATGTTACTGTTACAAAAGGCCTGTAGCCTTGTATAGGCTGGCAGATCAGCTGTACATTATATATACTTTATTTCAGACTCATAGGTCAATATCATCATAAAAAGGTATACAAAACTAGAAATAAATAACAGATACAAAACAGGGTCGACAAAACATACAGTGTTTCAAGAAATAAGAAAAATACCTTGTGTCACTTAATGTGGGCTGAGGAAGCTCCCTTAAAATTTCATTATCTGAATCAACGAGGTAACACATTAATACATAATATTTCTGAGCTCAGCATGAAATGTACGGACATTATTAGAGACAAACATTCTTTGCATTATAGAATATTACCTCCCTATGAAAGCCAAACTATTCTAGACTCCATTTTTACCACATAAGGCTGTACTGGCAGGTAGCATTGTTTTTATACATATTTTAAAAGAATTGCGACCAACACCAATACCTAATTTTAGATTTAAAAAAAAATATCAACTTGTAAATGCTCTTTGGTGGACAAACTGTAATGGCGGAACAGTTATAACATTTTTCTGCTTCCTTATTTGTACAAGGTCCATTTCCTCACAAGCATGCTGTTGCTGTTTGTGTTGATCATTACATTTCTTGTATCTCCTATTGGTATTAATCTGTGTACAAATATCAATAAAGTAAGAATTTGATTACAAAACAAACATACATGAGTGTAATATTTAAGTGAATATCTAGACGTTTGCAAACCAACATAAGTTACTACTCATCTTTTGGTTTTAATCTCATTCTGTTGTGAGGTTTGTCCACTTCTCTATACCCGGTTAATTTATACACACTTCAGTGCAGCCTTTAAGCGTCTTATCAGTGGGATGCAGCTTTGCGGTTGACGCCTGCAGTCGGGACCTCTGTAACTTACAGTTTTTCTTTCCACAGGATGAGTTCTGTTTATGTGAATGATGAGAATCGTGTGGTCGGCCCTGGAGGAAAGCAGAACACTTCAATTAATGACATTTTTGCCCTGGATCAGCCAACTGGGAGGCCCTCCATCCTGCGGCAGACTGAGAATCTACCCAGCAAGACCGTGCCCAAAGGGGCCAAGGTACAGAAGCCACTCGCCTTATTTGACCTCTTATCTATCAAAACAAAATGCAACTTAATTCCCATTCATGGTCCTGTGTGATTTTTACCTCTTCTACACGCCTGGCTTATGAAATAGATGTGTGAAGTATTTATCTTAAAATCTTTAATCTTATGACTCTTCTGATCTTGTTTTTATACAAATTGATGAGACACTAATCTAAACCTAAAGTTTTGACTAAGAAAATCAACCGTGAACTTGTACCTGTGCACCTTTTTTATGTTCTACATATTATAACCTTAAGGTGTTTGTTTCCCCAAACGAAGTTAGCTCTCAGAATACTTGTACTGTTTGATGAAGCCACTAAAAGGATAGATTAGGACATTTTTGCAGCACACATTTTAGAAGTATACCAGAAGTCTACTTTTAAAATAATTGTATTACAGTTTTTTTTACGCCAAATCATGTCTACCACTCACCTCACTGTTTAAACTGTGTGTGCAGGTTTGTTTCCAGACTCCAAGAAGAGATCCTTTGACTAAAAGATTTCTATCTCCTTCCAAGTCTGTCAAAATGACAAATGTGGATGATTGCACTAAAGCGTTTGAGTCTTTAAATTTGGACATGAGAAGGTAAGAAACATTTTTTTAACTATAAAATGCCTCCAGCTGCACAACTGTTCTGTTCCAGTAACTAAGTCTTCTCTGTGTTTACAGCCCTTTGCCACAAGATGCTGCTGTGCAGTCTGATGAGCCCAAACAAGGTAATTTATCCAATGATACAAACTCATTAGTCCACGGTTTCCTCTAACTGCAGAAAACTTGCTGATCATCTTCTTCTTCCACAGAAGTGTCTTCTTATCCCGATGATAACATGCCCATACAAAGCAAAGGAGGCTATCAATTGGATTTTGACAACCTTGACACCATGGATCCATTTCAAGGATCTAATAAGATGGTCCTCTCTCCTGCAGTACCCTCTGTCAAGAACCCACCCACACCCCAAACTGAGCCTCAACAACCAAAACCAGAGAATAACTCAGAGGAGCCTGCCAAAATAGAATCAGCACTGGACGAGACTCTTCCTTTCAGTCTGTCAGTGGAAAACTCCCTGGTTGACACCTCTGCAAACATCAGCTCCACTGAGAGCAGCGTTGTCACCATCGTGAGGGTCCCTCAAATTGAAGAACAAAATTCATGCACCGCCACACCCGATGAAAAACAACCCGCTGAGACGTCTTCAAGTTTTAATCAAGACAAAGGGTCTGGCAGTTTTATTGAGGATGCTCCTCTGCCAACAAAAGGCTCTTACAACTTTGATCTTGACAACCTGGATGAGATCAATCCTTTCCAAACTGGTGGCTCAAAAATTCAGAATTCACCTGTCATTGAAAGAAAAGCGCCAGAAAATAACCCACCTGTCGAGGAGATTCTGATGAAGGATGATCAAGCCAAAAATGTCGACGCACCCAAGGTGGCCCAAGAGATGCCTGTTAAGCCCATGGCTGCTGTGGCCCCGATCTCGGCCATACCTTCAGCTGCTGAGTCCACATCCCAGCCAGATGATGCCCCTCTCAAAGACGGACCAGTCAAGCTTGAGTTCAATTTCGATGATGGCAACGAGGTCAAAAAGAAGCCTCCACCCAAGAAATTTGGCAAAAGGCCACCAGGTCAGAAACCAAAGGAGGAAAAGCCGACATGTGACACCAAACCACCAAAAGAAGTCCCGGTGAAGCCTGACACCACTGACAATGCTGAAGTTCCAGCTCCCAAAGGGTCTTACTCGTTTGATTTTGAGAAGTTTGACGACCCAAACTTCAATCCCTTTGGAACAAAAGCAAGCATGAACAACTCTCCAATCTGCAGCAAGAAATCCAGCCCTGTGCTCACTGAAACTCCTCCTCCAGAGCAAGTGGAGAAGCCTGCAGAGACAGAGGCTGTGCCACAAGCATGGTATGTTAACTTTTTATCCAGGTCTATTAAAAAATTGAATTGCAGTGGACACTTAACGCGACAGAAATATATTCACTCTACATTTTAACACTTTTGCCCTCTTTAGTGCTGGAGAGAGCGTCCCAGCTGCTGAACCCAAACCTGAAGTGGTAAGTACACACAGATAGCACATCTCTCTGCAGCCCTACTCCATTTCTCCATCAGATTCGTTGTTTGTTTTATTTTGCTGGCAAATAATTGTTTGTGCAATACAGAAAGCCGAACAGAAGGATGTCTCTGACCTGAGCGAGACATTTCAACTTGAATTTGAACAACGTGTGGAGCATCTCTCTGATCAGAAGCCACAGAGCGCCCTGCCAGACTTAAACGATGAGTTTGTTCCTGGAACTGTTTGTAAGAAAACTCTCACTGTAACTCTGTTTTGTCTGTTTCAACAATACATTTTATAATGTTTGACGTATTACCTAAAAGAACGTGATTCTGGAATTAACCTATCATCTTTATTTCCAGTCATGGCCAATGATTTTGATGGACAGATCGATTATCTGGAACAGTTTGGGTCCAGCAGAGTAAGTCCAACTTCATGTGTTTGAATAACATTCTCTTGATTGCCAATTCATGACCTACACACGTTTAAATATAATTATTTTGTCTGCAGTTCAAGGAGTCTGCTTTGAGGAAGCAGTCCCTGTACCTTAAATTCGACCCTCTCCTGAGAGAGAGCCCAAAGAAGCCGGCAGGCCCAGCTGCTCTGACCCACGTCCCTCGCCCTGCGGCCTTTGTAACACGGTATGACGTACTTCTGTTTTCAGTGTTCCTTAGAGCTGAATTTATTCTGCTTTGGGTGTCCTGTACAACCAAATTAAATATGACTGATATGTAACTTCACTAACAAGGATTCTGTTTGTTTTATTTTTAATTCAGGCTTGAAACTCCACAGATGGCAGAGAAGCCTGCAAGTGTAACTCAAAAGGATGATTTCCAACTGTTTAATGACGCTGCAGCACCAGTAAGTCACTATCACATGCCTGGTGACTTTAACATTTGCTAAAACAAGCAGAAGCTGCTGCCCCCTGTCATGGTCACACATTCATCACATATCTCTTAACTTCATGTATTTACTCTGGGACTCTCTTCTAGGTTGCTCCAATCCTCGAGGGTCTCGTCCCTCATTTCCCCCAGCCAGCACATACGGAGGATGCCATTATTGAAGTGCTGAAGTACAGTCAGAAAGACATGGATGACGCCATCGCCAGGGTGCAGGCAGAGGTTTGTGATGTTTTTAGTCACTTTGTTGGAGTGGAAGTCAACTCAGTGATTTGTGCAGACGGAAACTTCCACAGAGCACCTTTTGTTTAGTTTTCAAAAAAAAATTCCCTGGAGCAGTTCACAGTAATCAGATTACACAGCAGTACACTCTGGATTACACACAAACCTCTAATATAAAAAAGAAAACCTGTTGAATGTTGTTTCTGAAGCCAAAAAGTGAACCCGAGTTTCTGCTCTGATTTTAACAGACAATCATTTAGAGTAGAGTCAAATTACCCTTCAAACACGAGGCACAGGGAACTTAAGGAGCAATGATCATCAGTAACACCTCCGCTGGCTGCTCTTGCTCTAAATGTGGTGGCTCAAGCTGCAGAAAAGACTGCTCACACTTGTATAAGTTGAATAGGGTGAGAAAGTGAAAGCTGTAGTTTTGAAAAGGCTCTGACACATAGCTCATGTTATTTAAATTGACACTGATTTAATCTGTATTTTCTCCTATAGGCAAAAGAAACAGAGCAGCAATGGAGTGCCAAGTACAAAAAGCTGCACGATGACGGACAGGAGATGAGGTAGGAACTGCTTTTGACAACTTTTTGTTAATCTAGATTGTTTGGTTGGTGAAGTGACATTTGACTATCTACTTTCTCTCCACACAGGAAAATAATTGCAGAATTTGAGCTTGTCATCTCAAAAATGATGGGTAAGTTGTTAGATATGTTTTGTACTGTCCAAAGGATTTTCTGATGTGTGTTGCGTCGTTAATTTTCTTGTATTTTCCAGCCGATCAGGAGAAAGAGAGAGAGGTGTACCAGGCAAAGCTCAGCGAGGCCTTGCTGGAGAAGGAGCAGGTGTCCAGCGACCTGAACACCATGGAGAGATCTTTCTCCGACCTTTTCAAGAGACTGGAGAAATACAAGGATGTCGTCGAGGGTTACAAAAAGGTCAGAGCCAGGACAGCATGACACATGTTGAGGTTTCAACAAAAGCTTGTAGTAGTTTGATCTGTAAACTGTTCTCTTTTCTTCAGAATGAGGGGACGCTGAAGGCTTGTGCTCAGGACTATCTGATGAGGATCAAAAAAGAGGAGCAGCGCTACCAGACCCTGAAAGCCCACGCTGAGGAGAAAATTACCCAGTAAGAAACCTGACTCTCCTGTTACGAGTGGATATCTACCAAACTTTATGGGTGTCTGATCGGAATTTGTTGTTGATTTCAGTGCAAATGGAGAAATCGCTGAGGTGAGGTCCAAATATAAGGCTGAGGGATCTGCACTTCAAGCTCAGCTGCGCCGGGAGCAGCTGAAGACGCAGTCACTGGAGAAGAGCCTGGACCAGAAGGTAAGAGACAATCTGTTATCTATATAAGTGTACTTGCAGAGTGTTGCGTTATCTTCATGTTTGTTTACTCCTCTTATTTTGATCTTTACAGGAGAAAGAGGCAGAAGAGCTCACCAAACTTTGCGACGAACTAATCGGCAAAGTGCAGAGGGGTTGAGCTTGTTTGTAAATACTGTAAAATATTTTCTTCTTCTTCAGTGTCCAAATCATTTTCTTGCACTTTGTTTTGTCTCTTTATGTTCTTAAAGAAACTGTAAGTAAATAAAGATGATTTAGAGGTTTAGAGACAGTGTGATTGTGGTTTGTCTTTTACACCAGTATGATGATTAACCACTAGGGGGCAGCAATTCTTGTGTTTTGCACCATCTGGGATTTGAATTTAAAGGATTATTCAGATATAGAAGCAACATGTTAGAGGCCTGAAAGAAACATCTTCCCTTTGTGGGATTTTCTTTGAATGCAGTATTAGGAGAACGTATCCCTTGTGAGTCCGGAGCCAAAGCTCATCTCCATCCTGAGATGCTTACAACCAAACAAGAGCTCACCTGACACAATGCTCCCCTTCTTTCCTGAGCAATCACAGGGTCCTGTCACATCACTCCCACAGCAGAACAATGCACTTCCTAAATGGTGAAAGGAAATCCTACCTAGATTGGAGTTGAATGAGGTGGTAGTGCGGACCAGAGGCAGAGCAGGGGGGGTAGGAGGAGGAAGCGGAGAGGGTTGATTCACTTAAATGGGGAGAAAGATGCTGGTCACTCGGTGTAGTCTTGCAGGGGCCGTCACTCATCTAAAGAGGGGGCTGTGTGAGACTGCTCTTGTGTCTGTGTGCTGTCTATGCAGTCATTCACCACAGATACTTCTGCTGGCTGCCCTCTGTGTCACCCTCACAGACCCCTCAAAGGAAGAAAGCTGACCTGTCTGTACATGGGACAGCTAACTGCCACAGGTTACAACGTAGCTTTGACACCTGCTGTTGGTAACAAAACTGCACCTGCCGAAGAACAGTTAATGTGGGGACAAAAATGAATGTGAAAAGCATGTAACATTCGTTTCAGGTCATTTAATGAAACTACCAAACCATCATGCTTCAGATGACTTAGCTTTTGAGCCTTGAACAGAGTACATCATCATACTGGATTGTCAAATATAACCAATTACATACAGAAACCTAAAATATTGGCATTAACTAAATGTGATTAAACTGACAAAGTACTCAAAATGTACTAAACATAACATCAACAGTATACTTTAATAACATTACATACATAGATATGTAAAAATGCCTTACTCTGAAAAATAAACTTTGATACATATTTAGCAAAATAAATTAAATATTCATGACTCAGTTTGATAATAAAGACTACAGCTTCATAAACTGTGGTGAATGCTAGTTTAACTCCACATGCGTTTAACTGATGATGGGAATCTACCTTTAAAAAGACGTTCAAATGATAACGAGAACTGATTCGGAAAACACATTTCTTCCATCCCTTGCAGTCTTAGGCTAGGTTTGCACGCCATTAAAGGCTCTGACACTCACCGGCCTACTCTATTTCACTTTCAACAGGAACAAAGAGGGATGGAGATGGAGGGAGGCGACAAAGGGATAGTGGTCTGCATTCCAAACATTATGCATCTTTAACAAACAAAAGGACTACCTGAGTAGGAGCGTAAAAAACGACTCCTTTGTAAATCTTGAGTACCATTTTCATCTTCATTCATGCAGACTGTACAGAACTCTGCACTGTGACAGCTGAATAAGTGAAAGGTAAAACCCAACCCCCCCCAAACAGCGATACCCCAAGTGGGAAAATGCAACTGCAGAGGAGGAGCTTTCAGCTGGCCTGAATAGCTGCGACTGAACTCACACGCTGCAAAAATGTTCTTCTCCTCTGATTGTGTTAAGCGCACAACAAGGATCAATGGAGTTTAGTGGTGTGAGGATCTGAACGGTAGAGATTAAGCACCAAATATGGAAGTTTGGATGTATCACTGGCCACTGGTTTTCCCATAAGCACTCTTTCCTGACACGCTCCAGCTATAAGAAGAGTGTGACGAAGTTCATAAAGAGCAATGCCAGGTGAATGTCACTCAAGAGGTCCATAACTCACTGGGAAAGTTAGTGAGGGATATTTGGCACACTGGCTAACACTGGAAATGAATGTGTTGATGCTGATGTACTTTCCCGTCCACATGGGAGTGAGTGTGCGTGTGAATGTCTGTGTAGATTTTGGGGTAGATTTTAGGGGGGATTGTCGGTCCTCCCTGACTGAGGAGGAGCTGCTGCTGTGCCAAGTACTCCTCATAGTTCATGGAGCTCATGCAGTCTTTCTCCGGGCTCGAGGAGCTGGATGACGGAGCCGCACAGCCTCGATCCCGTTCTCGATACGGCAGCCGGTGGGAGCTCTGCAGCACCTGTGCACCAGCGGCTGAAGGAGCGCTGGGAGGGGGGCAGTGTTTTCTGCTCTGGCAGAACCACAGCAGCACCGTGCCAAAGATGAACACGATGCCAGCGGGGATGCCGATGATGACGGGCCAGGGGAGGGAGCTGGAGGCCGGGGAGAAATTCGGCGTGATGGGAGGCTTTGTGTCTGCGAAGGAAGAGAGCCAGAAAAGAATCAAAACATGTTTACAAGTTTTGAGTAATGCCAAGAGGTTGTTAAATGAACAGGTGAAGAGCTGGAGGCTAAAACAGACTAAAATTTGTTGTCAATTAATATCAATAATAAAAAAATGAAATGGCCTGATTACTCTTATTTTCTTTGTCAAATTAAAGTAAAAGAAACATAAACGTTCAGATGGACAGAGAACGGATGACATCTCTTTCTCAAACAGGATACGTCTCCATGTCACAAACTCCATGCTTAACTTGCGTTGACTGTGGAAGGCATAAGATGCTACTGAGAGCTCTGCAATGAGTTTACATAGATCCTCTATCTTATTTTCATATTAATGATGCATTATTACAAAAGTACACATCATAGAAAGAGAATGACCTCACTTTTTTTAGGCTTAAATCAGCAGGATTCTTTTATTTTGAAATTTAATTTTCTTGGCTTATTAATGATTCACACATTTGTAGAAAATATTGCCTGTAGGTGTGAGTGTGTGTGCGTGAATGGTCGTCTGTCTCTCCATGTTTGCCCTGTGATCGGTTGGCGACCTGTCCAGGGTGTACGCTGCCTTCCGCCCGAAGTCAGCTGGGATAGGCTCCAGCCCCCCGTGACCCCGAATGGGATAAGCGGTCAAGATAATAGATGGTAGAAAACATTGTAACTATATTTGATGAATCAAGTCATCATTTTATCTCTTACAAGCTCATTGCTCTTATTGTTACATTTAAATCATGAACAACAACAAAAAGGGTTTAATCCAACATAAATAAGATGACTGACTAACTAAACGTGATGGTTTTGTGTGTATTTGGTGGAGAAAAACAAGAAAAAAATGGTGTTGAACAGCAACAACGAAACGTTAATGCTGCTTTGTAGTAATCTCTCCATGTTCCTCTTCACTGACATCATATATACTCCCACTTTCTTTTAAGTTTGGCATCCGTCTGAAGTTTTTATATGAACCAAAGCAGACTTCTACGAGTGAACCGCCACATGATATACACAAGCTGATATCTCGGATCCTTTTATAAACTGCTGATGTGTTGCAGTAACATTTGCAGCACTGCCTGCTGGGTAAACTGTAAACAGACAATTCCCAGGCCTCACCTGGCAGCACAGTGAGGAAGGCGCTGCGGAAGCTGTAGCCCATGGTGTTGGCGCCTAAGCAGATGTACATGCCGGCGTCATCTTCCTTGGCGCGGGTAATGAGCAGCTTGTTGAGGTAGGAGCCGTCGGGTCGCGACCACACGTCCCCCGTGGGCAGCACCACGAAACGGTGGTCCCCAACCTCGATGGTGGAGTTGTAGCGGCTCTCCTCGTTAGTCTCGACTCGTTTGAGCCACTGAATGACCGGCTTCACGTCGCTCCTCACTTTGCACTGGAAAGACGTGGTGCCTCCAAAGTCCACCGTCGTGTTGACCGGGTGAGTGCCCGTCAAAACAGGCTTGGTGTTTGTCCGTTCTGCGCAGAGACACAGAAAAACTGTCAAGACACAAACACACTCACACACACACACACACACACACACACTCACAAAGACATCTCTTGACATGACAGCCCTTCTGTGGGTCTTAGCTGTCCATGGCATTATTAGCCTCCGGCTTAGAACCTGTAATTGACAGAGATGTAGGAATACTACATGTAACACAAGAAGTATGTGTGATTAGTTTCCTCTCTTACTTTGCTCCTGGTTGTACAGCACTCATTTCTCATGGGAGAGGGGGGGCAGTGGATCTGGCAGACAGCTGGGCTTTAATCAGCTCCAGATTGGATGGAGGGTCTCTGAGTTAAACAGCCCCTCTCTATCTCTCCCCCCTGTACAAACACCAGGGCACAAGCCCTCGCTCTCAAGCCTGCTTCCTCAATATGCTTCTCATATACATGATTACACAAGCACATTCATCCATGCAGCGAGGATATGAATAAGACCTGCTGATCGCAATCAGACGGCAGGGGAAGGTAGATCAGAGAGAGGGCTGTTTTTCCAAAGGTTACGGTTCTACCTAGGCTATTTCCTGCAGCAATGTACGAAAGATCACAAAAATGAGCCAAACAAACAGCAGTAATCATTTAGATTAATGAGCCTTGCCTCATCTGTTAACAGTAATACTTCCAGGTGAATATGTCTGGTATGTGTACAACTCAGCGTCTCTGTGGGATACTCACGTATGACATCAACTTTGTATGTAGCGTTGATTTCCCCCGCTCGATTAGAGACCCTGCAGGTGTATCTGCCGCTCTGCTCCGGGGTCAGGTTCCTCAGACTCAGGGTCCACTTCTTCTGACGGCCCTCGCCGACCTCCTGCTCCGTGAGCTGACGGTCGTCCTTCAGCCACACAATGTTGGGTCGAGGATTTCCACTGGCCATGCATTTGAGGCGCACTGAGCTGCCGACAGGACGGTCGATCACCCTTTTTCTCATCTTAGTGGGGTGGGTGAAGCGAGGACGCACTTCAGGAGAAAAAGATGAAACATTTATCACTTGATAAAAGTTGAGGTGACAACATTTGATCACTTTGAGGGACCGGAGTTTTGAGCTTCTATACTAAAAGTATGTGCACTTTTTCCCACATCCATGCTGCGATGTTTTGCATTTTCCAGTGTTGTTTCATTTGTATTTTTATATAACAAGAAAATAAACGGTGACGTATTAAACCTGTTCAAATAGTTTGATCACAGAAAACTCTTAAATCATTTTTGTTAAAGTTGCACTATCGTTACAAGTAAAGCAAAATAAATGCAACAAAATACACACCAATAAATCCACTTTGACAGATATTAAATATAGACATTACGTTCAGTGTGATTGACCCCACAGCTCAAAGACATCATGTGAGCTGGCTAAAAGAGAGTCATGAATACAGTGACTAACTGGGACCTATTGCTGCCACAGGACAAAATAACCATGCATCTAAAATACTAAAAAAAGACGGCAGAATAGATTTCTATTTTCTAATAGATAGAAAATGCTAAAGTACATCATATTTGTAGTGAATAAGATAAAACATGTAGAACCACATATATGTCCTCTGATATTTTTCACTATCAAAGATTCAATGCAAGAAAAGCTCTTACCATATTTTTCTAACAAGCCATCAGAGCCCAGGTCAGACTCTGCTCCCTCGGTTGCTCCAGGTCCTTTTTTATCAGAGCCCGAGTCGTCTGAAAACACAAGAAGACAACAGTTCAGCACCAAAACAAGCAGCACAGGGAGGTTTCTTTTGCAGCTAAAATAAGGGCAATCTTGCAGAATTGTTGACATAAATATATAGCATTAAAACAGTTTCTTATACCCCATCAACTATGAAATTGAAGGTGTCACTCTGTTTGATTCTCATTTTATACTGAACCTGGTTTGACCATCAAAGCTCTCATGGCGGCAGCCAAACACCAAACAGGCCCAGTAAAGCGTTCTTGGCTCTATCTCAGTAAATTTAGCATTTATAGATAGGCTCCTCTAAGCGGGGTGCATGCTAAGGTCAAACTCTGTAATATTTGGCAGTAATATGATCCCTTTTCATAAGCCTGGTTCCAGTAGACAGCTGTGGCGTCTATGTCATTGGCTGACATCATGCAGTGGAGCTAAGACAGAGCTTAGAGAGAATATAATGAGTGAAACCTAATCGACGGTTTGTGATGCGTATCGACTTTTCGAGTTAAGCATCAATGAATTAATGGAGCAGATCAAGTTTCCCGCCAATATCTGCCAATCTGTGCAAGAGGGGATATTAAGCAGATTATTACTGAAGAGCAGCTGCTGCTAAATGATTTTATGTTATACTGCTGAGGTGTCACTTCACATCAAATGTGTTGGCATCTCTTACAAACCTAGAATATAAAGACTGTTTGTTCTTAAAGTTTGTTTTAAGAAAGAGCTGCCAGTTCTGCACCTTTTATACCTTCATTTGATTTCCAGTTCAGTGGAGCCTCAGTTTTTCTAGCTGCAGTCTGGCACACTTGATTCCCTCTCAGAGTTTGATTGGGTCAGGTAAAGAGGCCAGATGTGACTTCTAACCCCCTCATTCTGCCTCCCCCAAGTCCCCCCGAAAACCCTCACAGCTCTCCAGGGTTCTCTGGGTACAAACCCTCCTTTGTTTGTCCCCTGCAGCACCGAGCCCAGCCATGATGTCATGGCTATTTGAAGGGGTTTAACTGGCCAACTATAATAACCCATTCCTTTAAAAAACAGCCTCCTCTGGAAGAAATATTTCTCTGTTGCTCACTTGGGCTCTCCACATTCCTCCCGGTTCCTGAACCACCCAATCCAAACAGAACATGCTCCCACACTGCCGGGGTTTTCTTTTTGCGCTTCTTTTTTTTCCTGAATCTATTTCCTCTTTACTTTTCGGCATTTCTAGGGAACAATGGCGCCCTTCATATGTCTATCCTGTTAAAGTTATTCCACTATTGTCCTTACACAATGTTGGCTTACGAGAGTGCAGACAGGGGCAAGGTAGGACATCTTAGTGCTGCCATAGTCTTCTTATCTTTGGAAAAGGTAGAAGTGAAACAATCAATAAGTGAAGGCTGACTGTGGGGCCTGTTCTTATGTCCTGAGGAGTAAGTCAAGCTGCAACTTACTATGCGATCAGCGATCAAACAAAAGTCCTTATACTCTCTGCACTGTACAAAATCAAACATGAAATCAATCGAAAGAGTCATGGTCCAACCGCATGCAAGAGCATGTGAAAATATCCAGTTGTTTAAAATGCAATCAGACCTTTATAAAATCCATTCACGGTCCACCTACAGTGTTTAGGGTCTGACGCCATCCCAGCCCGCTTCATTCACAAATCCAGCCACAGGAAACATGTCACTACACACTCGCTCTGCTGGCCTCCTGTGCCAGCTGAATCACAGGAAAAGGCCTGATGATTTGAGGTCGGAATGAGCTCCAGATGTTGATGGGGACATTGTAATGTCCAGGGAAAGTTATGCTCAGTCGCCTCACATCACACTCTGGAAATCTCCAAACAGCTACCACATGCGATCAGTCACACACGGGGCAGTTTATCTTACAGCTAGGCCGACAGAATCTGTGCTGCCAGAGCCAACATCTCCTTGTAGAAACAACGAGCGCTGTCAGCTCTGTCATTTTTCATCTGTGCCGACGTCAACATTAAAATATACTCCTGTAAATGCTAATATGACAATCCCCTGTTAATACTATTATGCATTGTTATGTAGCCTGAGAAGCCGAGGACGGAGAGGTCGCTGTGTGCATTGGTGTATCCTGGTGGGGGTGCTAGGAGGGGATCGGGCCAGTTGTCAGGAGACCACCCCAAACAGGGCCCAAACAGCCAGCTGGAGGGATTGAGGAGGCGCCATGTTGCACTGACTGACCAGATTCTTCAGATAGCTCAGGGGAGGACAGCCTGTCCACTGGCAGATGGGAGGAGGGAAATCTCTCCAGCTACAGTTGAACCCCTCTCTTCTCCTTACATCATCCTCCAAAACCCCTCACTCTCTCACTTCCTATCTCAGCCCATGTCTTCGCTGTCTCTTTATCTTACCGTCTGTCTTCTGCTTGGCTGTTCTGCAGGGTCCCAGGCGATGTTTAAAATGTTATGTGCTCCACATTCGGCCTCGAACTTGAACAGCTGCCAGGATTTTGTCGACCCCTCTCCCCTGACCAGCAGTATAACTGACTACAGTTGCCTCTCAGACTTTTTTTCTCTCTGTGATCCAGTAAAAATAATAAACTGACGTGATGGATACTGTATGCAGAGCTATGCTGGGAGCTACCCCTCATTTACAGTATTTCAAATAAATAAGCGCGCTCCTCTGATCTTTCTCAGAAACATAATAGGCCTCCCAGCGGGTCACTTCAGTTAACTGCACACAGCTAAATTAAAATGGCTGACAATTAGGTTATTCACCCTTAATGGAAAGTGTTGCTCATGATAATTGCAGACTATTTGGCTGCATTAAGCTGACTGCAACGCTGAAAGTATTTTGACAATAAGGCCCCCTAATCTTTGTGGTAACAAAAATCACCCAGAGTGCAATGCAGCTCTGATGGAACAATTATCTATAAAAACAAACGCTGGTGCCTAATGGGATAAAGGACAAGAGAGGAGGAACAGGAGTGTGGGATGTTGTTTAGTACCTGGGTTTACATCTCACGCAATCACCGCGACTGGAAATGGAACAAACTACATCAGGATTAAGAGTCGGGTCAGAGAGTCTCCAGGTATCTCCATAAAGGGCAAAAACACCCCTGATAAAATCTCATGGAAATGCACCGCCAAGAAAGACTTATGATTGAACTTCAAATGGTATTTTTCTCCAAATGTAATCACAGAGTGGGAGTAGAGCAGCGCATGCAGTCAGGTTGAACTGATCCCTGCCAGATTCATCACACCGGTCTTAAACTGTTTTCATTGAAGTCTTCATTCTCACTCAGCCGCGCTGCAGCAGAAGCCAAAGCAGACAAATGATCTGTCACACAAACAAGCTGTGGGGAAAAGGTTGTTATCTATCACTGTGATTAATCTCCTCATTGTGTGTATCTTCTGTGTGTGTGAGTGAGTGTGTGGTTGGGTTGGTTTCAATTTATCAAAACGATCATTCTGTCCCTGCCTTAAATCAGAATTCAAATCCTCTAAATGAATCCAAGACTCACTTAGAGGATTTGGCTGCAGAGACTTTTGCTTCAGTGTAAAAAATAAGCGGTCTCCAGTGTTCAAACAGCCAGGTGATCAGTGGACCTTCAAGGTGTTTCAGTCTCTTGACAACAACAATAACCACCTCCTTTAAAGGTTGAAGAAAAGAAAAGCACCTGAAATGGACATTTCTGGGAGCTGGCAGCTTTGTATTCATTAAGACAGATTTAATTGATATTACAAAGTTGGCTGGTCTGTCTTTTTTTATTGTTGCATGTGGATTATTTATTCCATCTTTTACACTGACTTGAAAGAGTCTTAGTTTACTTTCTGAAGTGGAAAAACATCAAATAGACCTTTTCTATCATTTCAAACTGGGCCAAAGATTGTCACAGCCTTGAAACAAACTCAAAGCAACATGATGTTATCCATCAAACAGATAATCCAGAGAGCTGCTCACTGTTTGTGAAACTCAGCGTGCCCTCTAAGTGCACTGCAGACACAGACACAGCCATGTCTGACAGATATTATGTAGCACAACTGTAGTATGAACCTTGACATTATATCTGGCTCCATGCCTCGATCCACAACCTCTCATTTGAGCACAATCAGCAGACACCCACTCTTTCAACTCACCGGCAGCTTCACAGTGAGAGAGGCCCTAAAATAAACTTCAGTCTATTCCCAACTCACGAGTGTTATTTACTACGAAAAGCAGCATATCCTCAAGTGCTCTGTGTTTTCCACATCTGCGTGATTATGGCTCTTCTTCTGGAGCCTGACTGTCACAAGACCAGGCTGCAGCTCTTTCAGAGAGCGATAGAGAGAGCGCAGACTCTAGCCCTAATTAGGCATCTTAGAGTAATTAGACTAAACACAGCCTTCACGCTTAACTCCGCTCATTCATCATGCTCCGCTCCAGTACAGAGGAAATGCACTGTATGCACATGCACAAACCCGTAACACACTCAGTCAGATGGTGCCTAATCCTCAAGGCCCCATTCAAGGGCTGTGTGAGAGTCGGAAGACAAACCGGCACTAGTACACTGAATGTGGTTCTTATTGTGGAGCTGCAGACCTCCTGCCTCCACAGAGCGTAGCCTAAGGAAAGGAAGAGTTTGAGATCCAATTGAGTAACAGAGGATGAAGTGGTATGAAACAATATCCCGTGCCGTTGTTGACTTTGGGCAGAGAGAGGTAGGGGCTGTAACAAATACAATAGATGAGAGGATCAACCACTAAAGCTCCATAAATCCACTTGTTTTAGACTCCGACCTCTGTGACTGATGCAGTCTTTTAACATTTGAACTGGGCTGAGAGCTCTGACTCAAGGAAAGCATTACAAATACAGCTTCATACCACCACAGCGGATGATGATGCGCTCTGATCGTACAAATAGGGGGGCTGACTCAACGCCATGGTCTCTGGTTTTAGTTACCGCACAGGTGACTTCATATTTTATGGATATTATGTGCTGGATTAAGTTTTTAACAAGACTGACACATTATGCAAACCTCAATGATCTCACGCATCAGCCCGCAGAGAAACAGGTTATAGAAACTCTCCGCTGTGATAGACACAAACTCCACACACACTCACCGATGACAATGAGGGTGTAGTTGATGTTAACACTTCCAAAGCCGTTGGTGGCTTTGCAGATATAGGTCCCTGTGTCATCTGCCTCCACCTCCTTGATCTTAAGGCCCATACGGAGGATTCGGAAACGGATCCAGCCGCTGTGGATGTTGCGCCCATCTTTGGTCCACATGATGAGGGGTGGGGGGTCTCCTTCCACCGGACAGGGCAGCTTGATGGCACTCCCAAGCCGGGCCGTCTGTCTGTGAGCAACCTTCTCTGACACCCGTGGAGGTCCTGAGGAAATGAAGACACAAACATGGTGAGTATTGTGAAAGTAGTTATTGAAAACTGGCAGCAATTCATACTCATTTGTATGACTATGATCATCTTACATTTTGATCACTTTGTTTCTTACTTTTAATATTTTTCTGGTTTAAATATTAGGGTTAAAATTCTCAGTTCACACTCCATAACTTTACTGAAGGAAATAAAAAACCCAACAACTCTACATATTCACAACATCTGGAAAAGCAGGAAAGCTACCAGATAAACCGCTTGGAGACCATTTCACAAACTGCTGAATCTCACCCTGCTTTTCCTCTCCTGTTAATCATCTCGAAACCTCTTAGGTGAGTCCTGACCCCCGATTAGGAACAGCTGATTCAAACCACAATCAAATCTAGTGTGAGCTCTCTTCCCATATTGAGGAATGAAACAACAGGATGTCAAATGTTACAGTCATAAAAATATCTTAGGAATCCAACAAAACAAATACAAGAACTGCCAGAAAGTAATCATAAGTACATTTCAGTTCTGAGGTCTGTGGGCGTCCCTCACATCCATAAAGATTTACCAGTATCCGCTTAAGAACCAGATTTTATGTGTTGACTAACCAAGTAAACTTTCAAAAATCTGCCAACAGAGCTGAAAGCTTTGGTTAGAAACAGGAAATTGGAATCAATAAATGAAACGGTCCAGATCCTGTTTGAGCTGAAAGCAGCTCCTCAGACACCTCAGATGTGGGCAGATGGAATGAGATAGAGGTAATTTGTCATCTTTTTGTCTGATTACCCAGAAATGTCGAAACCAGATTGCAATAATTGGACAGGCCCTGTCGTCTGCTGCCTGTGCAGAGAGGGTAAAGTGTTCTGGCTCTGGTTTTGTGTAGCGTGCAAGAGATCAAAGCGATGAGGGGGGGCGGGTCGCGGTGAGACGGACAGCAGCCCGGTCTCCTTGCTCTTAATTGGCTCAGGTCTGCTCCCTCAGATCTGGTGAAGTGGAGCGGGCCGAAACACCCTGTGATGGTGTTAGGAGGCCTGCACCGCTGCTGCTTGCACAGCACCAGGCGTCCAACTAACCCCCTGCTAACAGCTAAACAAAACCCCGAATCAGTGAGCAGACGAGACACTGAGGAGAAACAGGAGATGGGGGGAGAGAAAGAGGGGGAGGGAATGCAACCAAACCCTATAGCCGCAGCAGCCCTCAAAAGTACACAGAGCGATCTGAGCCTCAGAACAAATGGCCGGTCTGGTAGCAGTAAAAACAATGGGGAGGGTACGTACACATGGCCTCTCCTAACACATACACACACGCTCAAACACACACATTCAGTCACATTCCTTTGGTGCATTTCAAAAGCAACCAAAAGTTCATTAGACTGATGGAGCTGCAGCAGGGGGAGGTGTCACAGGTAACTCCATCTGGCTCCATCACATTGTGAACAGATGTATCTCAGCTACAGCAGGTACAACATCTGGACTGCTGGGCTGCTGACCTCTGGTGCTAAAAACAGTTTACTCTTACTTGGGGAAAAAAAGTCAAACTTGTAGCATCAAACCCACAGTAAACCTCCTTCATGGACCCACAGACACTCTTAGAGTTTTCCTTCCTCCCTGTGGACGGCCTTTCCTGGTCCAGAGCATGCACAGGAAATTGTAAGTGTCATTGTTTATGTCTGTGGAATAAGCGCAACCGCAGATTTTTTGGCTGTTGTCAGCTGGCCCATATCTCACTCCTCTGCTACCAGGAAAGCAGAACAGAGGCGCTCACTGTTCAGTTCCTTACTCTGCTCGAGGACCACAAACAGGTCACAGCGTTGGCTTGCTGCAGCTGGAGTTCACATGGCCTGAGTTGATTCAAACAGACTCAACCGCCTTGTAAATACATGGAAACATATCTGCCAAATCTGAAACAAATAGGCTTTAGTTATTTCTTCTGACGTACGGTCTTAAAAGTTAGTCAACCAAGTGTTCCTTCTGAAATAAAGGAGAGGACTGACACAAAAAAAGCAGTTCATTCATGGCAAAGGTTAAAATCCAGTGAAGTGTCAGAACACATTGAGTTTGCACAGGTAAGGCTTCTGTAAGAAATATTTCGGAAAGCTGGAAGGGCGTTTGTACAATGTTTTTTCCTTCCAGGTAAATATAAAGAGAGAGGGGAATGTCTGAGTGCTCTTTTCCATTCATAAAAATACACAACACTGAACTGAAAAACCTCTCTTTAGCTTTGTTTCCTGAGGATTCAACACCTAAAAAACCTTTTTTATGCAGCCCTGAATGAAGCTCTTTTAAAGCTTAAATAACGATGATGCAGCAGAAATGTTGCTGGATTTGTCTGTCATGACTAAAGATTTATTTTTCCAGTGTGACCATTAAGT